>NW_025214366.1:26737-27700 GCF_004010195.1 Chiloscyllium plagiosum | reverse complement strand
CGGGGCAGTGTGGACTTGTTGGGCTGCAGGGCCTGTTTCCACACTGTAATGTAATGTAATCTAATCTAATCTAGCAAGGTGGAGCGCAAAAACAGCAAGGAGCAGCAAACATTGATGGGAGTTATATATCAAAGTGAAAGCTGCAATACAAATGCTGGACATGTTATAAAACAGGAAATGAAATATACACATTTGTGGGTACTACAGTAATAATCTACTGTTTAAATTATATCTAAACTGCGTTAACCCAATTGAATACTAATGATGGGAAAAATGGATTTCATGACCACGTGTGAGATGGTTAACGTGAACATTATGTCGAGCACTGAGCTGGAGATCAGGTTATTTAGGAATTGGCGTTGAGTGATCAGAAGAGCTAATTGAAAATTTTGCTGGAAAGGACCTTTTGGGAACAGTGACGACAATGTATTGGTTTTCTTTCATGCTGTTTGAGTACACGACAGATTTTGTTTTATTTGAAGTAACCGTTATAAATCTGAGTCATGCAAGCCATGAAGGTGTGAGGAGAAAGTGGGGACTACAGATGCTGGAGATCAGAGTCGAAGAGTGTGGTGCTGGAAAAGCACAGTCAAGCAGCATACGAAGAGCAGATAAATCGATGTTTCGGGCATAAGCACTTCATCAGGAATGAAGCTTATTGGCCAAGGGGACTGAGAGATAAATGGGAAGGGGGTGCGGCAGGGGGGAGGTTAGCAGGAATTGCGATATGTAGATGAAGGTGGGGTTGAAAGTGATAGGTGACAAAGGGAGACAAAACGCCTCATCTACTGCATCTGTTAAACCCAGTGTGGTCTTCTCTACATTGGCGAGGCAGGAGGTCAACTTGTGGATCATTTCAGAGAACATCTCTGGAACAGCCACATTGAACAACTCCATCACCTTGTGGCTGAGCACTTTAACTCCCCTTCCCACTCTGCCAAGGACATGAGGATCCCGGGCCTG
>NW_025214366.1:19070-25943 GCF_004010195.1 Chiloscyllium plagiosum | reverse complement strand
GACATAGGCAATGAAGAACCAATGGATAACGTGAAGTTGGATATTCATGAGCTTTTTTTTTCAAATAACTCACACAGTAAGCTCATAAGAAAAGTTAAAGCGAGAGGTATTGAGAAGAATATATGCAAATGGGAAAGTAAAAACTAAGTTTACATTCATGTGAATGTAATTGGAATATAGAGGATGTCGTGCACCAGTTGTATCGAGTGTTCATGAGACTACACTTAGAGTATTGTGTACCGTTCGGAGTCCCAATCTAAGAAAGAACATATTGACTACAGAGGAACTGCAAAAGGTATTATCCAGATTAATCCCTAAAATGGCAAGATTGTCTGATGTGGAAACTCAGCCTGTGATCTCGAATTTCAAAACATGAGAGGTGATTGCAGTGAAACTTAGAAACATAGAGGAGATTGAATAACAGAGGGACATGGAGAAGTATAAGTAGGCGAGATCAGGAAGAATCCCATGCCCTTTTCCAATACTGATGCTGAGGCCGGGTGTTCTGTCCAGTTTCATCCTTTCAGACCTCGGAGTAGTTTGATACAAATGAAGGCCCTTGCTTGGCCGTTTCAGAGACCATTGAAATGTTTATCACATGTCAGAGTCTTTGGAGTCACTTTTAAGCCAGCCCAGGAGGTCACCGGAGATTCACTTCCTAAAAGTACATTGGAGAAGGAAATTATGTTTACAATCCATATTGGCTTCAAGGTCACTGTTACTGACCCCAGATGTTAAATCTCGATATTTTATTTCCACCCGTTTAACTTTAACTTCCACCCGTTGCCAGATCAGTAGCCTGGTCTGGATTAGTAATCCAGTAACATTTCCACAGCACCATATCCACATGGGGACCTGTCAAAAACCATACTGAGTAGGTTATTTCTGTGCTGCTTGACAGCTCTGTCAAAAAGAACTCCCACCAATTTGACTGTCGTGATGGAACTGAGGGGATAGTAATTGGTCAGTTTGTAATTATTCCCCTCTTAGGGAATGGGACATTGCTGAGTAATTTTCTACATTGCCAGGGACATATTAGAGTTGTACCTGGAATGAAACAACTTCCCCAGGGACATGGCTTGTTGTTCAGCACAGGTTTTCAGTCCTATTGCAGAAATGGAGTCTGGGCCCATTGCCTTTGTCGTATCTACTGTGTTCAGCTGTTTCTTCATGTCACGTGCAGCGAATCGAATTGATTAAAGACTGGCATCTGTGATTTTGTGGGCATCATGATGAGGGTGATATGTATCATCGACTCAACGCTTCTGGCAGAGGATGGTGCAGATAAAACATCCTTCTCTTTTACACTGATGTGAAGGTCTGTTCCATTATTTAGGATGGGGATGTTTGTGGAGCCCTCTCCTCCAGTCATTTGTTCAATCTTCCATCACCATTTATGACTGGATGTGACAGGACTGCAGGGCTTCGATCAGATCTGTTGTTCAAGTCCGGTAGCTTTAATGAGTTAGCATCAGGTTAAGGTTCATATGATTCTGACTCTGACATGTTCACCCACACTCGTCACTGAGCCATAGATTGTATTGATGGTAATGATAGACTGAGGTGTTATCCTGGCAAAAAGTTACAGGTTGTGGTTGAATGCAGGTCTGCTTCTCCTGCTGCTGTGGTCGACAGCACTACATAAATACGCAGTTGCGAGCTGCAATTTCTGCAATGCAATTCTGCTGTCTGTTCCCCAATTCTCACTGAGACCCATTCACCCATTAGCCCTGCACTCAGTGACCCTAACCTATGTATTGATGTGGAAATACATCCATTTTCAAACTCTCATTCTGCTGAGGGTCTATCTCCCCGGGTCTTACTTCCAATATGATACATTCTGCAAAAGCATTTAACTGATCTTAATTCAAATATTTAATTCACCTGAATCTTTTTCCTTGAGAAATGCCATCTTCTGTGTTTAAAGTGAATGTGTTTCCTCTGTTTCTCTTCCTGACCATGATTACGAGCCCTGTAGTGTCAGTGATGCCAGACTTATGTAGTTTCAGAGACAATGAATTCTCAGGATTCCCAATCATCTTCACCACATTGTATGTTTCCTCTTTTGGTTTGATGCCTTATCACTCGTGGTTGTCTTGTCCTCCCATGAACATGTTTCATCTTCTTGGGTTTGAATTCCTGGTATTATCTTCGGAATTATCCACAGAAACTCCTCCCATTGCTGCTCCATGGTATTTCCTGCTCAGTTCCCCTTCCAATTCACTCTGGCCAGCTCCTCCCGCATGTCGTTGTAGTTACGTTGCTCAATTATAATCACATTCCATCGAGAAGAGAGCAATAGATATAAACTGAAAGAAGGAGTTTTGAGACATGGGCCACGAAGAATAATTGGTGGATTTCTTAACTCGATACAAAGGGAGAACAAGAGAGAGAGGATATAGATATGGAGATGTGGAAAATGAGAAAACTACATTATCGAAAGAAGTAGATGTACATCCCTCAATGTTTTGGCAATTCCTGTGTGCTGTGGTCCTTTGTACAGTGCATTTACAACAGTGTAATATGTTCAAATGCTGAGTCTGATGCCTGAATTTTTCTCTCCAATAATGTGACAGACAGTAGCTTTGGAAAGACCCAGCAGGCCAATATATTGAATTCCTGGTAGAAAGGGGATTAACTGAAATAAGTTGGGATACCATAAGCAAGATTTATAACACACATCCTGATAAGAATGAGAGACAAGAGTAAGGAATCCCAGGAAAGGGGGAACGTTGAGAGAAGGGGAACATAGCATTTCAGATGAGGTTCAAATAATGAGGTTCAGGTGAATTGGCCTTGCTAAATTGCCCGTAGTGTTAGGTAAGGGGTAAATGTAGGGAAATGGGTGGGTTGCGCTTCGGCGGGTCGGTGTGGACTTGTTGGGCCGAAGGGCCTGTTTCCACACTGCAATGTAATTTAATCTAATCTAATCTAATCTAATCTAATCTAATCTAATCTAATCTAATCTAATCTTTTAGTTCTTTATAAATTTTATACATCATGTGCACCATTTTTCGTTAACTGTGTCTCCGTTGTTCGTTGAGAATGTGTTGTACACATGTGAACAATCTTCCTTATCTGAACAGACACTGATTAAACAGTGTATATAAAATCGTTTTCCCTCCATTTCAAACGGTCCTGTTGTCGTGCTACCAGGATACATGAACACCAACTGGCCACCAAAAGACATGACCCACTATCACTCGTTTCCATACATACAGACAAAGAAGGACACCATTTTGACTGGGACTACACACACATCGTTGGAAAGGCAAAGCAAAGACACATACGAAAGCTCGTAGAGGCATGACATTCTAACCATAAGTACATTAATAAACACATCAAGTTCGATCCTATCTACTTTCCCGTGAAAAAAAATGGAAATGACGTCACCCAACTTAAGAAACCAAAAACCTATAAATTGAGAGGCGGGACACACTACCAGTGTATCACCGGAGTGTATCACCGGAGACTCGAACTGATTATGTTACCTAGTCATGGTAACGAAACATCTGAAAACAAATCTCCAAGCTCAGCGAGCTAACTTACATACTTATAAATTGTTATTTTTCTTTTAATAGTGGAATTTGGGACTTCTCTGTCACTCATGTTTTAACAGATTATGAGGCGAGGTGAGATTTTCTGGGTGTGTGGTTTTACTTAACAGAGCGGTTTGACATCAACATCATAACAGCTTGAGGGCTCGTCGTATGGGATTTGAACAGATTTGGGGTACAAAAGGACCCAGAATATTCCATCACTTAGCAGTTAGTGACCTAGATCTTCAAACAAAACAAGTGATAAAATTCATTTAATTTTGTTTCCTTGTGGTTGGTTAAATTAAAAGAAATGGCTTTTAAAATTACTAAAGCAGTTCTGGGGTTTGAAGATGATTCCCAAGTTTGCCAAGAAAGTTTAGAAAGACAGAGGAAGGGCATACTTTTAAAATTAACATAAAGATTAGAATTGGGTTTAACCAGGGACAAAAAGAAAGCTGAAATTGTAATGGAATTGGTCAAGCACTTTGGCGTATGAGAGGCAACTGCAATCGAGTGAGAAAAAACTTAAATTGCAAATGTGGCAACTGGACTTAGCAGATAAAGAAAGAGACAGAAAGAGAGAGAGAGAAAGAGAAAGCGAAAGAGAGGAAAAAGAAAGAGAGAGAATTTGAAATTCAGAAGTTTGACATTAGATAAGAAAGTTAAATTAAAATGATGAAGATAAAGTGAGAATATAGGGATGTATACAACTATGTTAATATGTCGCCATATTTCGGTGAGAAAATGTCAAAACCTTTTTTATTTCATTCGAAAAATTGACTCGGCGGTTGGTATGTCCAGTGAACTTGTGGGTAATGTTAGTTCAGACTAAGGTGGTGATCACAGCTGGTGAGGCATGTGCAGCGTTGTCAGATGAGGGATCAAAGATTATGCAGATTTCAAACACGCTGTTTTGAGTGCTCATGAATGGTACTCGAAGCATATAGACAGAAGTTCAGAAATATAGAGATGGAACCAGGTCAGTTTGAAAGAATTAAACAAAGTCATTTTGACAGATGGATGAAGGCCTTAAATATGGATAAGAACTTGAGGCACGAAGGGAGATTACCCTGCTAGAGGTGTTTAACAACTCACTTCCAGAGATGGCAAGAACTCATGTGAATGAACAGAAAGTTCAAGAAGTGAGAAGCGCGGCAGATTTGGCAGGTAAATATGCATTGGTGCATGACATGAAATTTAGCTTCTGGGTGGAGTTTTATCATATGAGGGATAGAAATTGGAAGAAGGGGAGATCCTACACTGCAAAGCATAGAGTAAAGCACACGGGCAATACTTTACGACAGGTGAAAAAGGAAGTCCAAGGGGGTTGAAAAGTGGTGAAAGCCTCAGGTGTTCTCACTATAAGTGGGTGGAACACATAAAATTACAGGGCCGATGGTTTTAGAAGGGCTTTCACTGCAGTAAGCTGGGGGTTGAAGGAAGACAGTTTGGGAAAAGATGTGGTAAAAGAGGCTAAGCCAGTGGCATTAATGAAACTGGTAAAGGAGACCCCAAGTGGAACCGAGGAGCTGCAGGAGAGTGCACAGCCTAGACAGGGGCTGGGTATGGAGTCAGTGCCTGGTCTCTATAAAGAATTCGCCTCTGGTGTTCTCACTATAAGTGGGTGGAACACATAAAATTACAGGGCCGATGGTTTTAGAAGGGCTTTCACTGCAGTAAGCTGGGGGTTGAAGGAAGAAATTTTGGGAAAAGATGTGGTAAAAGAGGCTAAGCCAGTGGCATTAGTGAAACTGGTAAAGGAGACCCCAAGTGGAGCCGAGGAGCTGCAGGAGAGTGCACAGCCAAGACAGGGGCTGGTTGTGGTGTCAGAGCCCGATCTCGATAAAGAATTCGCCTCTGTGAGCAAAGTTTACTCGGGGTGGGGGAGGGGGTGGCGGGAGCGGCGTGGACAAGAAATTATAATGTTGCAAGATATAGAAACTGTTCATAGAAGTGAGGCGCCAGAAAAGCACAACAGATCAGGCAGTATCCGAAAAGAAGGACAATTGACATATCAGGCATCGTCAGGAATGTGGCGTGGAGACAAGGGGGCTGAAAGATAAATAGAAGGGTAGGGGGTGGGCTGGCAGGAGGGCCACTGGGAGGGCGATAGGAAGACGTAGGTGGGAGTGATAGTCATATGTCGGAGGGGAGGGTGGAGTCGATAGGTGGGAAGGAAGATGGACAATTAAGACAGTTCAAGAGGGCGGTGCTAATTGAAATGGTTGGATCTGGGATGAGGTTGGTGAGGGGAGATTTAGAATTTGGTGAATTCAACGTCGATGCTGTATAGTTTGAGAGTTCCAAAAGACCTACCGTCTATCCACTTCACCCTCCTGTCCGACCTATCACCATCAGACCCCACCTGCATCTACCTATCGCCTTCGAAGCTAACTTCCACCTCCATCCTATTCATTTTTAAAGCCCCCTTTCCCCCCTCCCTTACCCCCCACTTTCCTGATGAAGGGCTTATGCCCGAAACGTCAACTCTCCTACCTCTCGGATGCTGCCTGTCCTGCTGTGCTTTTCCAGCCCCACACTTTTCAACTCTGATCTCCAGCATCTCCAGTCCTCACTTTCTCTCGGCCTCTAATAGTAAGAGATGGAAATATTTTCACTCTTTCTGACATGTTACTCAAGAGCGTGATAATTTGTGGAATGTGGACCGAAATTAAGTATTCCCTTGTGTAACATCAGGATGGAGTGCCAAATCAAGATTGGGGAAGTAACAGTGAGAGTGAGTAACAGAGTGTCAGTTCCAGGAACGCAGTATGTTCTTGGGAACGATTTAGCAGGATTCAAGATGGGAGAGGCACCCCTTGTGGTGGAGAAGGCAAAGGAAGACTTGGAAACTGGGGAGTTAAATAAAAAGACCCAGGAATTTTTCCAGACTGTGTAGTAACAAAATCC
Source organism: Chiloscyllium plagiosum (assembly GCF_004010195.1). Classification (NCBI taxonomy): domain Eukaryota; kingdom Metazoa; phylum Chordata; class Chondrichthyes; order Orectolobiformes; family Hemiscylliidae; genus Chiloscyllium; species Chiloscyllium plagiosum. Next base: position 19,494 of record NW_025214366.1, on the reverse strand, counting down.
CACTGTCATAAAGTACAGCAGGAAGGAAGAAACGAAAGAAAAAGACAAAAGAGTTGATGTTCAGTTAACTGACACCCTGTCTGATGTCACAGTGCAGGAAAAAAAACTGAACAGGCAGAGGGTGAGGCAGTGGTGTTTAGTCCTGAAAGGTTAATAGACTTACAACAGAGATATATACACACACATAGAAAAGGAATCAGAATATATTATCGAACATTATTATTTAAAAATAGAATCCTAAAATTAGAATGGAGACAACAGTAGGTTAGTGCAGAAGGGAAATGGGCCGAAGTGCACCATATTGTGTTACCGGTAGCATAGTGTTGCGGTTAGCACATGAACTAACTGCAGGCAGTCACCTCGGTGCACGGAAGACTCAGACTAAGGTACAAAAGAATTTTTCGTGGCCTGGAATGCACAAGGA
>NW_025214366.1:14171-18283 GCF_004010195.1 Chiloscyllium plagiosum | reverse complement strand
CACAGCATAGAGTGAAGCAGGTGGTACATAAAAACTCTGAAACTTTGACGATTTCCCTTGTGGACGACGTATTAGTATTGTCACCAGTGGTAGGAAATCCCTTCAAAGCCAGGTTTAGTGGCCCCTTTCAAATTAAAAAATGTTGAGTCAGTTATACTATCGAGTGAGGATACTGGAGATGACAGAAAAACTTAATCGAGTATTTCATGTGAATGAATAATGCACAAGCCACATTTAAGACTCAGGAACAGAGTTGTGGCCAGATGAACAAATTGTGCAGTTTATCTGTATGATTTTGTAATCTTTAGCAAGTGATTGAAAGCTCACATGTTACAGTTGGCAGAGCATGTTGAACGATTACAAGAAGCAAACTTGGTAATAAACTTAAAGAAAACAGAATTCGCAAAGGCAGAGGTGGTCTTCTTGGGACATTACATTGGACATGGAAGTTTGATCCCATGGAACACAAAGACGAAGGGCTTTGAGGAATTTCCACGACCATTCTGGAAGAAAGAGGTGCTTCGATATTTGCAACTGAGTGGATTCTATCGGAAGTTTGATGCAAACTTCAACAGCGTATTGGCACCACAGAAGGATTTAATAAATAAGAACACAGAATTGTGGTGGACAGAACAATGCCAGGAGGCATTTGAGAATTTTAAAGCAAGATTTATCACCGCACCAGTTTCAACTGCAGCACATATTTAGAAACCGTTTAAAAATTGTGTTTGATGCTAGCGATATAGGGATTGGAGATGTATTGATACAGAAAGTTGACGATGGAATTGAGTGGCCACTTGGCTACTTGTCTATAAAACTCAATATCCACCAGAAAGAAAACTAGAAAAATTTCAATTATAGGAAAAGAATGATTGAGTTTTGTACTGGTCTGACAATATTTTAATAGTTACATGACAAATTGCCGGAGATGGTTGTCGACAACAACGACAATCCTTTCATATTTTTGAAATATTTAAAGACCAGAATATGAGACTAATTCATTAGAGTCTCATGTTACTAACTTTGAACTTAAAATGCACATGCTGTGGGTGCTAAAAATGTGATAGCAGATGTGTTATCGTGGCTTTAAAGAAAAAGTGTAGATAAGATTTGACTTATTCCATTGTTATATATGTGTGCAGAATTACTATGAATGGTATAACTGAGATTAATAATTTTGTATTTCATAATAATGCGTTTAAGAATCAGAGGAAAAAGGTTCTTTTTTTTCTGAATGGGTGAAGTGTTCAAAAACCGAAAGCATGTCTGGTCACTTTAAGACAGAACGGGTTTTGCTGAATAGAAAGTATAGCCACATATGCCAGCTAAAGGTCAGACTGTTCCAAAAGTAACAATTAGCTGGGAAATGGAAACCTGAGTTTTGGTCGCTGTTTTGACAACAATTCTAATATAACCAAAGAGTTTAAATAACGCTCAGAATACCAGATGTCAACGGAATTTGAATATTATTGTTTGGACACCTTGAAAACAATCACATTATTGTGGTTATGTTCGCCGAGCTGGGAATTTGTGTTGCAGACGTTTCGTCCCCTGTCTAGGTGACATCCTCAGTGCTTGGGATCCTCCTGTGAAGCGCTTCTGTGATCTTTCCTCCGGCATTTATAGTTGTTTGAATCTGCCGCTTCCGGTTCTCAGTTCCAGCTGTCCGCTGCAGTGGTCAGTATATTGGGTCCAGTCGTTTCGTGGCTAGTTGGTGTTCATGGATGCGGATCGTTAGCTGTCTTCCTGTTTGTCCTATGTAGTGTTTTGTGCAGTCCTTGCATGGGATGTTGTACACTATATTGGTTTTTCTCATGTTGGGTATTGGGTCTTGGTTCTGGTGTGTTGTTGTCTGAGAATGGCTGTTGGTTTGTGTACTGTTATGAGTCCTAGTTGTCGCAGTAGTCTGGCTGTCAGTTCAGAAATGCTCTTGATGTATGGTAGTGTGGTTAGTCCTTTGGGTTGTGGCATGTCCTCGTTCCGTTGTCTTTCCCTTAGGCATCTGTTGATGAAATTGCGCGGATGTCCGTTTTTGTCAAATACATTGTATAGGTGTTCTTCTTCCTCTATTTGCAGTTCTGGTATACTGCAGTGTGTTGTGGCCCTTTTGGACAGTGTCTTGATGCAACTTGTTTTGTGTCTGTTGGGGTGGTTGCTTTCGTAGTTTAGGACTTGGTCTGTGTGTGTGTGGCTTTCCTGAATACCATGGTGGTGAATTCTCCATTCGGTGTTCTCTGTACCATCACGTTTATGAATGGGAGTTGGTTGTCCTTTTCTTCCTCTCTGGTGAATCGGATTCCTGTGAGTGTGGCGTTGATGAAATAGAGAACACACACCGGATCATCAACGCCACACTCACAGGTATCCGATTCACTAGAGAGGAAGAAAATGACAACTAACTCCCATTCCTAGACGTGATTAGAGAAGGAGTGCTAACTGGCCATCTCAAACACTCTCTATCAAAGATACATGTTCATGTAAAACCTATTGCATTAAAAAACCATGAGATCAGCAGCTGGAAGAGTGAACACAGCGGGGAAGATAGAGATTGAGTGGTCTTGAGATTGTAATGTTTAAAATGTGAGTTGTTGGAACAGCATATTTTTACAGAGTTGGAGTCAGATAGTAAGTCGTTAAGAAACAGAGGGGCTTGTATTTGTGAATAGTTGTTGTTTAGTGTTCACTATTAAAGTTAAGAAACTAACTTGTTAATTTTTGTTTAAATACTGGAATGTAAGAGATCTGTGCCACTCAAATTTTAACAGATTACGAGGTGAGGCGAGCTTTTCTGGCTGTTTGGTTTTAATTAACAGAAGGGTTCGACTCCACCTTGAAAATATCCATCCACGCCATCCGCATTTCCCTGCAGTTGGCCTATATCCTTCTCGTCCTTTCCTATCCACATATTTATCCAAATGCTTTTGAAATGTTGTTAATGTACCCCCTCAACTTCACCTGCTGTCAGCACATCCAAGCACCAGCCTTCTGTGTAAAGACGTGGCCCCTCAGTTTCCCTTTTATTCCTTCCCTTCTAAACTTAAACTCATCCCCTCTAGAGCTCGATTCTCTAAACCTTGGAAAAAGACTAAGAGCATTTACTCTATCCATACCCCTCATGATCTTATACAGCTCTATAAGTCCTCCCTCAGTCTCCTACACTGTATAGAAAAAATCCTAGTTTGTTCAACCTCTCCCTATAACTCAGACCTTTGGGTCCTGGCAACGTCTTTGTAAATATCTTCTGCACTCTTTCTAATTTAATAACATCCTCCCTATAACAAGGTGACAAAACTGAACACAATACTTCAAGTGCGGCTTTACCAATGTCCTGTGTAATTGCAATATAAATTACCAACTTCTATACTCAATGTCGTGCCTGATGAAGGCCAATGTGCCAAAAGCCTTTCCCCTGCCATGTCTACCTGTGACTCCATTCTCATGGAACCGTGCACCTGAACACAAAGGTCTTCCTACCCACGATACCCCTTAAGGCCCTCCCATTAAACATGAAACTCCTACATTGATTTGAGCTTCCATAAGGCAAGACTTCACACATCTACACTACATTCCATTTGCCATTTCTCGGCCCACTTCCCTCCCTGATTAAGGTCCTGCTGCAATTTCTGATAAACTTCCTCACTGGTCACGATACCACTTATTTTAGTGTCATCTGCAAACTGACTAATCATGCCTTGTACTTTCTCAAACAAATCGGAGACAACAAACGGCAATGGACCCAGGCTCCAATCTGAAAAGCATCCTTCCACTAAACCTTCTGCTTTCTATCATCAAGCCAATTGGCTAGTTTCCCCCAGTCTTTCACGTAATGGAACCTTCCAGAGGAGCCTGCCATGTGGAAAATTATTGAAAGGCCTTACTGAAACCCATAGAGACTACGTCTACTGCTCTCGTTAACCTTCTTGGTCACTTCATCAAAGAACTCTATCAAACTTAGGAAGCATGATTTCCCAATCACAGGTCAATGCTGACTGCTCCGAATCAAACCCTGTGGAAGTAAGGGGTGCAGTCCATCATTGTGAGATGATTCGAGTACATAAGTAAAGCCATCTTCCTGCTGTTGTAGGGCCTTGCTGAGAGAGTATTTGGGGCAC
>NW_025214366.1:11529-13472 GCF_004010195.1 Chiloscyllium plagiosum | reverse complement strand
AGACATTGATAGGGTGAGAAATTCCATACATTACCCAGGATTGATTGGTTTGATTTATTGTCACGTGTATCTCAGTACAGGGAAACACTTTATTTATGAGCAGTGGAGGCAGATCATAGTAAGCATGGCCAGACAGATCATAGGGTGGAAATAGACTTGGACAGAGTAAGGCATACAGGTTACACTGAACAGAACGTGCACTAGACAAGATCAACATGAACAGGTCTGCATTATTTGAACTCAGAGAGTCCATTCATCAATCTAACGTGGCTTTCCTAATAGTTTTTATGCCTCAATTAACTCTCCGCACGTTAGTGAGCAGTCGGTGTGTGGACATGTACTGAACGTCAGGCTGCTCACAATCCGCAACAGCAGCCACAATACCTTCCTTCAGTAACAGGGATCCATTCCCTTCAACTTCCGCCCTACATAGAGAACACCAGGCTGTCTTCTCGGTGATGGAATTTGTCTTCTTGAGACGTCACACAAGACATATGGCTTCCCTGCTCACCACTATAAAACCACGTTAAAGTCCCACGTGTGTATCACAATAGACAATAGACAATAGGTGCAGGAGTAGGCCATTCAGCCCTTCGAGCCTGCACCGCCATTCAACATAATCATGGCTGATCATTCCTAATCAGTATTCTGTTCCTGCCTAATCTCCATAACCATTGATTCCACTATCTTTGAGTGCTCTATCCAACTCTTTCTTAAAAGAATCCAGAGACTGGGCCTCCACTGCCCTCTGGGGCAAAGCATTCTACGCAGCCACCACTCTCTGTGTGAAGAAGTTTCTCCTCATCTCTGTCCTAAATGGTTTAGCCGGTATTTTTAAGCTGTGTCCTCTGATCCGGCACTCACCCATCAGCGGAAACATGTTTCCTGCTGCCAGAGTGTCCAATCCTTTCATAATCTTAGACATCTCAATCAGATCCCCTCTCAGTCTTCTAAACTCAAGGGTATACAAGCCCAGTCGCTCCAGTCTTTCAGTGTAAGGTAATCCCTCCATTCCAGGAATTGACCTCGTGAACCTACGCTGCACTCCTTTATTAGCCAGAATGTCTTTCCTTAAATTTGGAGACCAGAACTGCACACAGTACTCCAGGTGTGGTCTCACCAGGGCCCTGTACAACTGCAGAAGCACCTCTTTGCTTCTATACTCAATTCCTCTTGTTATGAAGGCCAGCATGCTATTAGCCTTCTTCACTCCCTGCTGTATCTGCATGCTTGCCTTCATTGACTGGTGTACAAGTACACCCAGATCTCTCTGTACTGCCCCTTTACCTAAATTGTTTCGATTTAGGTAGTAATCTGCCTTCCTGTTATTGCCACCAAAGCGAATAACCATACATTTATCCACATTAAACTGCATCTGCCATACAACTGCCCACTCATCTAACTTGCCCAGGTCACCCTGTAGTCTCCTAACATCCTCATAACATTTCACCCTGCCACCCAGCTTTGTATCATCAGCAAATTTGCTAATGTTATTGCTGATTCCATCTTCTATATTATTAACATATATTGTAAAAAGCTGCGGTCCCAGCACGGATCCCTGCTGTACTCCATTGGTCACGGCCTGCCATTCCGAAATGGGGCAGTTTATCACTACCCTTTGTTTCCTATCAGCCAACCAATTTTCAATCCAATCTAGTACTTTGCCCCCAATACCATGCGCCCTAATTTTACTCACTAACCTCCTGTGTGGGACTTTATCAAAAGCTTTCTGAAAGTCCAGGTACACTACATCTACTGGATCTCCCTCGTCCATCTTCAGAGTTGCATCCTCTAAAAATTCAAGAAGATTAGTCAAGCATGATTTCCCCTTCATAAATCCATGCTGACTCTGTCCTATCCTGTTACTACTATCCGGATGTGCCGTAATTTCATTCTTTATAATAGACTCCAGCATCTTTCCCACCACTGAGGTCAGACTAACT
>NW_025214366.1:0-11164 GCF_004010195.1 Chiloscyllium plagiosum | reverse complement strand
TTATCTTTGCTATGTTATACTTTTTCTCTTTTAACTTTATATGTTTCTTAACTTCCCTCGTCAGCCACGGCCGCCCCTGCCTCCTCCTGGGATCTTTCTTCCTTTTTGGAATGAACTGATCCTGCAACTTCTGCATTATACACAGAAATATCCGCCATTGTTCCTCCACTGTCATCCCTGTTAAGATATTGCACCATTGAACTTTGGCCAGCTCCTCCCTCATAGCTCCACAGTTCCCTTTATTCAACAGAAGTACTGTCACTTCCGAATGTAACCTCTCCCTCTCAAGTTGCAGATTGAAGCTTAATGTATTATGGTCACTACTTTCCAATGGCTCCTTCACTTCGAGGTCTCTGACCAATTCTGATTCGTTACACAAAACCAGATCAGGAATTGCCTTCTCCCTGGTCGGCTCCAGCACCAGCTGCTCTAAGAATCCATCTCTGAGGCACTCCACAAAGTCTCTTTCTTGAGGTCCAATACCATCCTGATTCTCCCAGTCTACCTGCATGTTAAAATCTCCCATAACAACTGTAGTAACATCTTTACGACAGGCCAATTTCAGCTCCTGATTCAACTTACATCCGACATCCAGACTACTGTTTGGGGGCCTGTCGATGACTCCCAAGAGGGTCTTTTTACCCTTAGTATTTCGCAGCTCTATCCAGACTGACTCGAGGTCCCCCCGCGCAAGGGACTAACTATCCTCCCTTACCAACAAGGCCACCCCACCCCCTCTGCCCGTCAGTCTGTCCTTACGATAGCACGTATAGCCTTGAAAATTAATTTCCCAGGCCCTGTCCACTTGAAGGCACGTCTCAGTTATCCCCACAGTATCATGAGCAACGGAGCCACGAGGAACAACGTGGAGCAGTCTGTCTGTGCAGCCTCTGCTCCACTTGTTCATCATGTTAGAGCATCAATTAGTAGACAGTGAGGACTGCCGATGTTAAAGATAACAGTAGAGCTTCGATTGCTGGAAAGGTACAGCAGGTCAGGCAGCATCCGAGAAGCAGGGAATCGACGTTTCGAGCATAAGCCATTCATTAGGAATCAGCATAAATAACCTCATTCCGCACCCGTTTAAGTGCATTGAGTTGGGAATGGCCTCCTATTGTTCCTGTATAAGTAACTCAAGGGACTGACTGGCTTCTTCCTCGTTCGATTGGACAAGGCCAAGGGCCTGACTGGGTTACCCCTGGTTCCTTTTTGACAGCTCGATGTATTGACAAGTGTGATGATGCTGCAGCTTTAAGAGGCTTTTTTGTCCTGGTTTCTTTTAAGAGAGAGATTCAATGATCGTTAAAAAGCTGGCTAGTTAAGACCACTTGAGTAAGCAGCTAGCGAGGCCTTAGGTTTGTTTTAATGCAGCCTGAATGGGTGTGGCCAGCTCTCACAGATTCGGATCACTGGGTTTTGGTTTCTCAGTAACATCAAAAACTATTGGGGTCTCCACAGAGTTGGAAGCTTCAGGGAATGTCTCCTGGCTACTACTCTCTCTGAATTTTCTCTTGATGCTGTTTTCAATTCCTGAATTTTCCTTTTTGCCAAGGGCTGTGTTTATGAGAATTTCCTATGTTTGACTAGTTCATTAGTAATAGCTCCTCGATCTATTATTCTGTTAAGTTGTCCAATAGAATTACGCTATTCTAAATTCCTCTTTCTTTTGTTTTATTCATCTTTCGTGTTTAAGTAGATGGTATTTTGCTTCACACCGAGTAGTTTGACCAGTCATATTGCATCTGGAACAGACACTTTACATTTCCTTTAAAATAAGTAAACATTAGAATCTAGGCTACTGCCTTCCAACATTTTCGAGGGGCTCTGGGGTGGTCCATCACATTAGAGTCCTTCCCTTCCTGAGTAATCGTCTGGAGACACTGAATGGGCTGTCCCTGTTCTTCTCCAATAGTGTCATTGGGCTGAATGGCTTCCTCATATTCCTGTGAAACCAGCATTAAGCACTGAATGAACTCTTGTTTTACTGTGGCAATAGGCAGTGCTGTTATATGAATGTTACAGACACGTTAACAGCACAAGTCTCAATGGAGTGTGGGTCTTGCTGCACATCGACACAGACCAGTTCAGGAGCTGAGGGGGTACAAAATGTTCTGAACATTGTGGAATCTTCAGTGACCATCCCCACTTCTGATCTTATGGTGGGGAGGGTGGGAGCGGGGAGACATTGATGAAGCAGCTGAAGATGTTTGTGAAGAGGAAGCTACCCTGAGGATCTCGCACAGAGCTGACCAGGACTGAGATGATGAACATCTTCCTTTGTGCCATGTTTGATTCCAAACACTAGAGAGTACTCTGATTCGCATTAAGTCCAGTTTTGTTAAGCTCCTTCATGTCAACAAAAGTCAACCACTGCCTTGATATCAGGGCCAGTCATTTTTACCTAAACCCTTGTGTCAACCCCTTTTGTTCATAGCAATAGGCCATGATATAGGAGCAGCAAGTGTTTTCTTCAAACAGGTGGAATTGGATGTCAGGATTTCTCTTCTCAAGAGTGGTGGGAAGCTAGATGACTGAAAGTATTTGAAGTGGAGGTAGATGGATATTGATCTGTCAGAGAGGTGAGGGTTATGAGGAATTGGGCATTAAAGAGGATTTCAGACCGATAGCAGATCAGCCACGATCTTATTGAAGGGAAAAGCAGGTTTGGGGAGTGAACGACCTGCCCCTGTTTCTGATGTTCTCACATTCTGTTATTGGAAACTTAGTGGGTGTTATTTTCACGAATGCTCTGTTATTGCATATTGCAGTCAGGGAGACCAGAGGATTTTGTGAGCCATCCTGGATGAGGTATGGGGGCTGTATTCACAGTGAATTTGGGTTTACAACATGACCAACAAATGAAACACAAGTTGCAGAGAGGGGAAGCTCTGTAAAGAGAGATGAGGGGCCTCTTTCATACCCAGCCTGGGTTTTCCAATTACATTTCCCAAATCACCTCAAACCGTGTGGGACCGTCTTGAAGGGCGGAATGGTCTCCTCTGTTTCTATGCACCAGTTTATAGCAGTAAATAGCCTCCAACTGCTCCTGTCTAGCAGTTTGAGTGGCTGAATGGAACACAGGAACATGGGACTGAGGAACAGGAGTTGGTCATTAGATAATTTGAGCCTTCTCCACCAGGCACTAAGATTGTGGCTGATCAGGTTGGGGTCTCAGCCCCACTTTCCTGTCTATATCCCATTATGCATGGCTCACTTCTTTGTCAAATATTTAACTAATGCAGCTTTCAATCAATGTGAACATAGAGGCACGATAAACGTCCAGTGAAGAGAATTCCCACTTGAAAGGTCCTTTCAGAATTATTCGTCGTCCCTCTTATAGAATCAAAGAGTCATGCAGAATGGAAACAGACCCGTTAGTCCAATCTGTTCACTCCGATCAGATATCAAATCTGATCCAGTCCCATTTGCCAGCATTTGGTAAATATTCCTTCTCTTTCAGATACTTTTTAAATGTGCGATTGTACCCGCCTTGACCACTTCCTCTGACAGCACTCTGTGTACACACATCACTCTCTGTGTGAAACATTTATCTTCAGGTCCCTTCTAAATCATTCGCCCTCCCGACTTCAGCCTATGCCCTCTTGTTCCGGACCCCATACCCTGGGGAACAGAGCGTGACTGTTCAGAATATCTATGCCCCTGATGGTTTTATAAACCTCTACAATGTCACCACTTCACCTCTGACACTCCAGGGGGAAACACCTCAACCTAATCAACCTCTCCCTAAAGCTCAAGCTTCCAGTCCTGGAACATCTGTGTGCAAGTCATTTCTGCAGAGTTGTATGCAGTATTCTTAAAGTGGCCTGATCAACATCCTGTACAGATAAAACATACCAACACAACTCCTATACTCAATGCTCTGACTGATTAAGGCAAATGTGCCAAATGTGTTCTGCACCACACTGTCTACCTGCAACTCCACTTTCAAGGAACAATGCACCTGCAGCCCTATGCCCCTTTGTTTCACAACACGCCCCAGGACCTGACCATGAAGTATATAATGTCTGCCCTGATTTTCCTTCCTAAAATACAAAACCTCGCATTTATCTAAATTAAACTTCATCTGTCACTCCTTGCCCCTTTGTCCCATCTAATTATGGTCTTGTTGTACTCTGATATAATCTACTACACTACCATTCTGGTGTCACCTGTAAACTCACTAACTATAGCCCCAATATTAACATCTAAATCCTTTACATAAATGATGAAATGCAGTGAATTCAGTGCTGATTCTTGCAGCACACTGTTGCTCACATCCTCAAGCCTGAAAAATATCCCTCTTCCTTCAAGCCAGTTGTGACTAGCTTCTTCTGTATCCCATGTACCGAAACTTACTAATCTGTCTACCAATCAGAATGAAATACGAGGTATGAAGAGAGGCTGAGTAGGTTAGGAACATTTTCACTAGAAAAAAATGAGATTGAGAGTGGACCTGATTGAGGTTTGCAAAGTCATGAAGGGTATGGAGATGGTGGATAGAGACAAACTTTTTCCCAGGATGAAGGATTCAATAACGAGAGGTCACGCTTTCAAAGTGAGAGGTGGAAAGTTTAAGGGGGAATACGCGGAAAGTACTTCACACAGAGGGTGCTGGGCATTTGGAACGCGTTGCTAGCAGGGGTGGTAGAGGCAGGCACGGTAGATTCATGTAAGATGCGTCTGGACAGATGCATGAGTAGGTGGGGAGCAGAGGGATACAGATGATTAGGAAATGGGCGACAGATTTAGACAATACATTTGGATCGGATCAGACTTGGAGGGCGAAGGGCCTGTTCCTGGGCTGTAAATATTCATTGCTCTTTGTTCTTTAAATGAACACCTTGCTGAAGTCCATATAGACAATGTCTACCAAACTGTCTTAATCAATCTTCTTTGTCACCTCTTCAAAAAACTCAACCAAATTAATGAGACATGATTTCCCATGCAGAAAGCCACGTTGTCTACGCCGATCAGACCTCACCTTCCCAAATGTATGTAAATACTATCCCTCAGAATCCCCTCCAACAACTTACCCACCACTGACATCAGGCTCAGCGGCCTATAGTTCCCCGTTTTTTTGGGTCACTGTTTCCTTTTCTAGTCCCATTCCTCCACTGCTCACAGCAAATGTAACCAGGCTTGTGATATGGCCGATGATATTGGTTCAAACTGGGTCAAAGTCAGTTTTAGGAACAAGTCAGGCTAGTTTCTTTAATCAGCTGAAATAGCACGTTTATGATCCAGAGCAATGTTACTCAGACTATGATGGAAAGATGAATGGCAATCTGTTTGGGTATTGCAAATATATAATCAATATTTCCCTTTCTAAACACACACACACACACACACACACACACACACACTCTCTCTGCAATTTGCACTTGAAAGAACTTTGTCCAGATATTATTGTAACTCATGACCAAAGGAAAAATTGCGAGATTGTCCAAAATGTTATTCTGCTTCTGAAGATATTGTACTCACACAAGCTGCTAGCAATGGGATTTCATTCTGGAGCAGTTGGATTTGGCTGAATTCCCTTTGCATTCGGCAGTGAGGAGATTCCAATGAATTCTGGTCAGGGATCGCCCAAAGGGTAACACAGCGGCTCATCGGTTTGCACCTCTGCCTCACAGCCTCAGGGACGTGGGTTCAATTCTAGCCTCGGGCGACTATCTGTGTGGAGTTTGCACATTCTCCGCTTGTCTGTGTGAGCTTCTAATGGGTGATCCAGTTTCCTCCCACAACTCAAACTGTGTTGGTTCGGTGGATTGGTTATGCTAAATTGTCCGTAGTATTCAGGGATTTCTAGGTTAGATGCAATGGTCAGGGGTAAATGTTGGGGAACGGGTCTGGGAAGGTGACTCTTTGGAAGTTTGGTATGAACTTGTTGGGCCAAAGGGCCTGTTTCAACACTGCAGAGAATATATAAAAATAAGAATGGTAACGATGACTGTAGAGGTTTTTTGTTTAGCTCCTGCACATTGCTGTGATGAGGAATAATGAAGGAGAGAAAGTGCAATAGGCCGTTTCTTCTTGGGCAGATGACACTTTGTCTCACTCTGAGCTGAATCACACAGTAATGTCATCCTCTCCCAAACTGGTCCTTGTACATTGTCCAAACTATGTCTCCATCACATTCCCTGCTCTAGGTAGGTGCATCATTGCTGCTGTCATGCACAGAGCCATACACTAAGCAGAAAATGGTCTCGGTCAATTTGAAATATGTTTACATGTCCCTGCGTCATTAAAAAATAAAATGTTTAATTTATTCAGAACACCTGTATCAAAATGAATGCAGTTTTTTAAAGAAATACAGAAATTGCTGGAAAAGCTTGGCAGGTCTGTCAGTACCCAGATGCTTTTTACATTCTGTAGTTGTACCAGCCTCCACGACTTCCTCTAGCAGCTCATTCCATACACACACCACCCTCTGTGTGAAAAGGTGCCCTTTAGGCCTGTTCACCTGTATCATGAGACACTTCTGTGGGATTTACACCTAGACCTTTGTGCCCGGAGGTAGGGACACTAGCACCTCTCGGCAATACCCATAAAGCTGTAACATTATTCTCCTGTGTGTTTATTCATCAGCCTGTTCTGACATGCTGTGACATACCTCTGCAACAGGCAGGACTTGAATCCAGACCTTCTAGTCCAGAGCAAGGAACACGACCACATACATTCAGGAATTGGAATCAAATACAGAGCTCTGACTGAGAGGCAGCGACACTACCCACTACACTACCATGCCCAGATTTTGGGTTACATTTTAAGTGCCAGCGGTCAGCTCAGTGTGGATTTATTATAATCAGGTTACCATTACTGAACTACACAAAACACTTTATATTGTTATACAAATGCAAAATATTTGTCTCAACTGTAGAATGTTGAGTACACGTGCTGTGTCATCGAAATTAACTATGAACAACTTTAATCGCTATTATCTGTAGTCTGCAAAATTAGGGAAAGAAGTCCTGCAGACACACTCTGCACATTGAAGAGTCTCGAATAGATATTTATTACTGAACACCAGAGACGGAGAAAGACCATAATTTCTGGCCCCAAAACACTGACCAGTATTCGTCAACTCTCATGTGTGACTGTCCTTTTCCTAAAACCATTAAACGATTACTGTCCAGCCTCTCCTCCCCACTGACTGTTTCTGCAACCTGTCCCTCATCTCCTTAACTGCACAAGGCAAACCAAGCTCAGGGTATTTGTGAAAATCAAGGCTGGAGTGCGCAGGTATCCTGGAGAGTGGGAGGGAATTTTAAAATTAAACGGGGAAGGTGAGGAGGTGGTAATAGCACTCACTGGGCTGAAGAGTGGCAGATGGAGTTTAGTTTGGATTAATACGAGGTATTGGGTTTGGTAAATCAAACAAGAGCAGGACCTATACAATTAAAAGTAGGGTCTTTGGAGTGTTGTAGAAAAGAGATCTAGGCCGTCAGGTATAATTCTTTAAAATTTGCAACTCATACAGTGTGGTTAAGAAGGTGTTTAACACACTTGTCTTCATAGGTCAGACCTTTGAGTATCGGAATTGGGATGTCATGTTGTGGTTGTACAGAACATTGGTGAGATCTATTCTGGAATACTGTGTCCAGTCCGGTCACCTTGCCCGCCCATTCCATAGGCAAACCACCCTCTGTGTGAAAAAGCTGCCCCTTATGTCTCTTTTAAATTTTCCCCATCTCACCTTAAAACTATGCCCTCTAGTTTTGGTCTCTCCTACCCTCATAAAATACCGTGACTCTTCACCTTGATATTACTGACCTTGATATTATGAAGCTGGAGAGGGGTGAGAACAGATTAACCTGGATGTTGCAGGGAAAGGAGAGATTGAGCTATTCGGAGAGACTGGGTAGTCTGGGACATTTTTCACTGGAGAGGATGATATTAATGGGTAACTTTACAGAGGTTTATAAAATAATGAGGGGTTCAGAGAAACTGAAGGGCTAATGTCTTTTCCCTCGAGTTGGGGATTCAAAACTAAGGAATACTTTAAGGTGCAAGGAAAAAGAATTACAGAAGTCACGAGAGGTAATTATTTTAGACAGAAGCTGCCTCGTGTGTGGAATGAACTTCCAGAGGAAGTGGTGAAAGCAGGGACAGGTACAATGTTTAAAGGACATTTAGATCAGTACATGGATAAGACATCAGTTTGGATGGTGCTGTGAGCAGCTGCCCTCTCCCTCTCTTAATGAATCCCTGTTGGTTTTCACCCTCTGCCAATGCCTGTGCAGTGGCGTGTGGAGTCCAGCAGAGGGTGTGGCATTGCATCACTTTTAGCACCACAGAGACTGCCAGACCTGCCCCACACATACACACACAGATACACACATGGGAATGGTTCGGGCACTGCGTGAAGCTCATCTGGTAACTTAAATGAAACGTAAAGAAATACTCAATTTACCTCGTAAACTTAACATATGAGGGACAGAGAATTCCAAAGTTCCACTGTTTAAATAAAAACATCAATTTATTTTTTAGCTCTGAAAGTGAACATTTTACATTAACTATTCACAACTGTGGGACCCTCTTTCTCTTAACTGCTTATTACCTGATTCTAGCTCTACAGCAATATATTTTTTCTGGATCTGCTATTCTCTCATATCTCAGGTGCTTGTTAGCTCTCAGTCCAAAGCATTCAGTTCAGTACGTCTCTTAAAGGTACTGTACACGCTTTCAACTTCATCACATTATACCCTGATGAATATAGATAAGCGGAGTCTATCCAGGTTTCTTTTGCTCTGTGGTTTGTCAATATTTCATTCGCTCCGTCTGGTGTGTGTCAGGACTTTTGTTACTCCATTGACAGTTTGTCATTATTCAACCCCATCCGTGGGAATATATCAGTATTTCACTTGCTCACACTCGTGAGTATGGCAGGATTTCAGTTGTTTCATGGGGATTGTGACGCTATGGCAATTTCAGTGTTTGTAGATGGCACCAAACCTGGAAGAATTGTAAAGTCTATGGAGGAGAGTGTGGAACTCTTAACAGGATAGTGACACGTTGGTGTCATGTTCAGGTGTATCGCAGTTGGGGATCAGTGCAGAGCAGTGTGAGGTGATGCACTTTGGTAGGAAAGAAAATGGACGACAATATAAAACACGCTGTACCGTTATAAAGAGGCTGTAGAAACAGAGGGCCCTGGGTGCATATGAGTACAGATTGTAGAAGATGTCAGGACAAGTGGGGAGAGCAGTTACTATCACAGATTAATTTCAGTATCTGAGCTGTTTACAGGAGGAGTAGTAGGAGGGAGCCTCGGTGCTCCTGGGACGTGGTGGTGACGATGTATTGTAAGCCCATTCTCCTGCCCACCGAGACCATGGGGATTCCATTTGTACCAGCTCGACACAAAAGGTAGATGGCATCAGGGCCACGGCTTCTAAGTTGTGGCGGGGAGAAACGGAGCTGCCAGTGGGTTTAAAGTGAGAATTGCCCTTCACTGAGCATTGCTCCTTACTCAGTCGGTGGGACATGGATGGGTCAGAATCTCCACACGGTGCGTCCCCGTCCTCTCCGGCTCCTACCAGGGTCCTCCCCACATGGCAGGGGGAGAGGGGTGAGGGAACGGATATCGAGCTTGGCCTTTTCTGTCCTATTCCATACTGTTTCTCCTTGAATGGGAGAAAGGGAGGGGGGTGCGGGACATTTCTTCAGACCGCAGATACTGCACCGAGCTGGGCGGTGAGCTCAGACCATGCTCGGTGGGTCTGGTGGTGTGCCCCTCTCTGGGAAGAGAATGGTCCCCCTCCGTACGAGCCCAATCACCAGGACCTCCGTGCTCCTGTCCGCAAACCGTGGTGTAATTGCCCCTTTTCTGCCATGCTCGGGGTAAACTGTGCAGGGCAGCTCCAAACTCAGAAAGCTCAACTGTGTGCCCTTGGCCTTTTAAAGATGGTGCCAGTGTCATGGATCATGGAATATCCAGGGACAACCGGGCGATGGTGAGTACCTCCAGTCATGATGGGTGGGAGAATCGGGCTGGTATTGAATGAGAGGGACACCATGGAGTGGGGTGGGTAGTTTATGAGGTGAGTTCGATAAGATAGCACCAGGAAACTAGCTCAGCCTCGTGAGGATAATCCCTCTGTCACAGTCAATGAAAATGTCACTGAGATAAATTACTGTTAGAATTTTCCCAATGAGTCATAGACTCTGCTGACCCTACGCCCAGATACAAAGCTGCAGAACAAATACTCGTACAAATCTCTGCATCATCTGAACTCCCACCAATATCCTGTTCACCTATCATTAGTGGAAGCACTGGCTTATGTTACAGGATGCTGTAAAAATGTTTTCATTTCTGCATTCTGCAACCTGGGAACACATCCTTCCATAACACTGTCTCTCAGTCTCCCCCACTCTGTCTATTTCCCAAACCCCTCCCATTTGTTGTTGTTTAACCGGATTCCCCCTCCATCTCTGTCTTTCTGTGGCAGTGATGTTCACAAACACAGCATCCCCTTTAAATGGCACAATGGAGAGATGGAGAGCTGGAAATGGATGGGAACTGCACCTCCTGTCACTTCCAGCATGGGCTGCAAGTTTCCCCACACTGGGCAGGGATCTAATACAATGTTACTGAGCAATGCATTGGGGTGGTGTACACAGTCCTACCTGCTGGGAGTGTAACTACTCCTGGTTTACAGGTTAATTCATGGGAGATCACTGCACAGGTCGCTGTGCTGGTCAGACTATCTGGTTGAGGTTTACAGATAATGCAATGATGTTTTCTGTGCAGCTCCCCGTGCTGGACAGATATGTAGCCTGTGCATGTTGGTTGGGTGGATGGGGGAGAAAGGTGATGGACAGATCAAGGAGTTCCCCAGAACGTTCTGTCCCCGACATTCTATAACTGACATTCCCCGAAACTTTCTGTCCCTGACATTGTTTGTGAACGGTCGGACGTCAGTGAATTGAACAAACGATAAGATCCGGAGGGAAGAGATCCCGTTACAGGGAGAAGGAGACACTGTTCCGAAGGCTCCTCAGGCACTTAAAATACGTTTTTCCTGCGTTTACATTTCTCCACGACACAGGATCGACCACAATTTAGACCAAAATTCAGGAATTCCCAAACTCCGTTTGTCTTCAGGAAACTGGGAGGGAATCCTTCAGGACAGCCACGTTTCCACCCTCTGTATTAGGAACT
>NW_025214365.1:23140-42423 GCF_004010195.1 Chiloscyllium plagiosum | reverse complement strand
GTGCAAATGAATTTTATTGGTAGGAGACAGAGGACGGTGGTAGAAGGCTGTTTGTGTGATTGGAGGCGAGTGTCCAATGGTGTGCCACAGGGATCAGTTCTGTGTCTCTTATTATTTCTGATTCAGAGGTGTTGGTGTTGGACTGGGGTGGACAACGCTAAAAATTGTATAACACCAGGTTATACTCCAAAAGGTTTATTCGGTGGCACTAGCTTTCGAAGCGCTTAATCAAAACGCACAATCACCTGGTAAAGAAGCAGCGCTTCGAAAGCTCGTGCCTCCGAATGAATCTGTTGGACTATAAGCTGGTGATTTCTGATTTTAAACCTTATCATAAAGGATGCAGCTGTGAATATGGGCGAGGGGTGGGGGTTGTCATAAGTAAGTTTGTTATTGATCCGAAGATTGGCCGGGTGGTTGACAGTGAAGAGGAAGGCCTTATGTTTCAGGAAGATACAGGTGGAATTGTCAGATGGGCAGGTCAATGGCTGATGGAATGTAACCCTGATAAATATGAGGTGATGCACTTTGCAAGAAGGAACCAGACAGGGGAGGACTCGATGAATGACAGCACACTAGGTAGCTCAGAGGGTGCTTCTACACACATCCCTGAATGTGTCTGGACAGGTTATTGCACAATTTGGGAAAGCATAGGGGAGCGTAAACACAGCCTTTATACATAAAAGCATAGATTATAAGAGCTATGAGGAACTTTGGTTAGGCCAAGATGGAATACTGTGTGTAGTTCTGGGAGCTACATTACAGGAAGGATGTGATTGTACTGGAGGGGATGCAAAGGAGATTGACCAGGATGTTCCCTGGGATGGACTATATCAGTATGGAGAGAGACTGGGTAAGCTGGGGTTGTTTACTTTGGAGCAGAGAAGGCTGAGGGGTCCATGAATCAGAAGGATAACATTACGAAGGAGATGGACAGGGTGCATAGATAGCAGCTGTTCCTTTTAGTCAAAGGGCCACACTTTTAATGTGAAAGGCTTAAGGTTTAGTGAGGATTTGAGGACTGTTTTTTCACCCAGAGTGTAATTGGGTCTGGAATGCACTTCTTGAGAGCGGAGTTGTCATGGTAACCTCAAAACCTTTAGAAAATACATGGTTGTGCAGTTGAAATGCCATGAGATTCACATCTACGGGTCTTGTGTCAGAAGGTGGGCCTAATGTAGACTGTGCTGTATTTCTGATGGAACAGATTCTGTGCTTCTGTTATTGTATGCATGTGGGAGGTCAATCATTGAGTAGCTTAAGATAGGAATTGACGAGTTTCTGAAGAATACCTTATGAAAGTATATAAGAGTGAACTTGTACTATCTTCTGAAAATTTGTCAATGGCAAAATTAAGAGAAAAAGTTGCAGCTTTCTTACAGTCTGATGCCAGATAATTGAGCTGGAAATGTGTTGCTGGAAAAGCGCAGCAGGTCAGGCAGCATCCAGGGAACAGGAAATTGAGGAAACAGGGAAACAGGGAATTGAGGAATCAGATAATTGAGGACAGGGAAATAGCAGAACTATGGAATAAATACTTCAGTTATGCCTTCACAGAAGAAAAAAAAACAAAGAAAACTTCCCAGAAATACTAGAGAACTTTAGTGTGGTGAGAAAAATGGAATAGCAACTAAATTAGCAACTAAATAGCATTAGAGAAAAATATTGGACTGAAATTAATGGGCATAGACAAAGTCAACAGCGATTTATGAAATGGGAATCATATTTTGGAAAGTGGCTTTTAGCAAAATTATGGAAAAGGTATCAATGCAATACGATTGGAATCTCAGAAAGATTTTTGATAAAGCCCCAAGCCTTTTGTGCAAATTAGAATCCTGTGGGACTGAGGCTAATATATGGTCATGGGTTTAAAATGGGAGAGCTGGCAGGAAACAGTGAGTAAGAATACAATCATGTTTGTTTTTAATGGAAGGCTTAGAGGAGAGAACAAGAATCGAGATTTGACGTCCAGCTATTCCCAATACACATCATAACTTTGGTTGACGGGCACAAATGCAATATTCCCACGTCTGCTGACAGTAATAAACGATTTTAGCTTGTGACTGGATGAGGTTGATGTAAAAAAGTCTCCAAGGTGATTGAGACAAGTGGAGAGACTGGGCAAATACGTGGTAGATGGAGAGCAATGGGAGAGATGAGATGTTGTGCACTTTGACGGGAACAATAGAATGGCAGCCTATCATTTCCAACGGAGAGGTTGAAAAATGTTGCTCTATAAAGGAAATTAAGCTACATGTTTGCTTTATTTCTGTGCAGCCCTCTGATCCATGTAAGGCAGTGAGTTCTGAAGCCAGAAGTCAACACTGGGAATGGCATTGGCACGCTGACCGGTGTATATAGATCCAGCAAGTGGGGAGCTGTAACATTGAAAACGAACTGTATCTCCCTGTACACCAGTCAGTGAAAGTAATATTGCAGGAGCAGAAAGCAGATAGGCAGATAAATAGTGTATATGCCTTCATTTCAGAGGGATTTGAATACAGGAATAAGGGTCATTTACTGCATCTATACAGGGCCTTAGTGGGACCCCATCTCGAACATTGTGCAATATTGTTTGCAGTTTTGGTCTCCTTGCCTAGTAAAGGACAAACCAGGCATTGAGGGAGAGCAATGGAGGATGACCAGTCTGATCTCTGGGATGACAACCTTGCTGTGGGACCAGAGGTTTGGGGAGACTGTGCCTGTATTTCATAGGGATTAGGAACATTAGTGGAGATATCATTGAAATATATCAAACTCTGGCAGTGTGAGACAGATTGGAAGCAGGGATGATAGTTTACTTTATAGAAAACAGTCAAATCGTTTTTAATACACAAGCGTTATCAAAGAACCGCGTGTATATTGAATAGAGGAGGAAACTTGATGGGCTGAAAGCACTACAACTGTTCTCGGTCTATATTTCACAATGTTTAAACATATTATAGGATATGAACATTGTATGGGGAAAACTGCATTGAGGAGATGTTCGATCATGAACTACCATGGGGAAACCTCAATGTATTGAATGACCTCCTCCTTTCCCGATGTTTCTGTGCAGTCTATAGGAAAGTTCTGTAAATGTTGTCACAAGCTCCCAGCACAAGATCACTATTACTGACACCAGATTTTAGGTCTCGATATTTTATTAATTATTTTTAAATTCCACCAGCTGCCAGATCATTATCTTGGTCAGGGTTAGTAATCCAATGATATTTCCACAACAACATCATCTCCACATGGGGACCTATCGGAAACCACACTGACCTGATTATTTCGGTGTTACTTGACAACTCTGTCAAAAAAATCCCACCAATTTGACTGTCGTGATGGGAGTTCGAGGTGGCAATTGGTCAGATTGTAATTATTCTCCTCTTCGGGGACTGGACATAGCTGAGTAATTTTTCACATTGGCAGGGAGATGTCAGAGTTGGAGCTGGAATTAAACAGCTTCCCCAGGGACACGGCTTGTTGTGCAGCACAAGTCTTCAGTCCTATTGCAGGAATGGGGTCAGGGCCCATTGCCTTTGTCGTATCTACTGTGTTCAGCTGTTTCTTCATGTCACGTACAGCAAATCGAATTGGTTGAAGACTGGCATCTGTGATTCTGTGAGCATCATGATGAGTGTGAGTTGGATCATCCACTCAACACCTCTGGCTGAGGGTAGTGCAGACACCACATCTTTGGCTTTTTTTTCACTGATGTTCAGAGTTGTTCCGATGTTGAGGATGAGGATATTTGTGGAGTCCTCTCCTCTAGTAAATTGTTTAATAGTCCACAGACGTTTATGCTTGGATTTAGCAGGACGACAGAGCTTAGATCTGATCTTTTAGTCTTGGGATCATTTCCCCCTCTCCATCAGAAGTTAATTCTGCTGTTTGGAATGTAACCAGTCAGGTGTGGTCGCTTCAATGGGTTGTCAACAGGTTTAGGTGCACGTGATTCCAATCGTGGTATCAGCCCTGCATTCAGTGACCTAACCTGGTTTCTGATGCGGTCACACTTCCATTTTCATATTCTCATTCTGATGAGGGCATCACCCTGGTGTCTCGCCTCCAATTTGTTACTTTAACTCAATCCATTTCAGGTAATAAAGTAAACCGTTTCTTTTCCACAATGTCAACTTCTGCATTTGAAGTGAACATGTTTCATTCTGTTTTTCTCCCTGACCATGATTAAAAGCTCTGTAGTGTCAGTGATGTCAGTCTTATGCAGTTTCAGAGTCAAGGAACTTGTTATTGTTCAGTTCCCAGTGTACGGTGCTCCAGGTTGGACGGGATGTTTGAACATCATTGACATCCTTCTTTGGAAATTGTCCAAAAACAGAAATTGCTGAAGAACGTACTGAAAATGTTGCAGTATGTTCTGGATTGAATGCAGAGTGCAACGTTCAGGTCCAGTGACCCTTTACAAAGCTCCTAGTTTCTCCAGCAATTTTTGTATTTTTATTTCCAGTATCCACAGTTATTTGTTTTAATGAAAATTTATTCTGTGCTTATTCATTTCTGGAGAAACTCAGTAGGTCTGTCAGCATCTGCAGAGACAGAGAAAAAGCATTAGCACTTCAAGCCCAGTGTGACACTTCCTCAGAGCTGAAAAGGATTGGAAACTGGGAATTTTAATCCCTTGTCAGAGGTGGAGGATGGGTGACAGGGGAAAGTGGGTGTGGCAAAGATAAACGGGCTTTTAGCACTGTTGAACGAGTGTATGATATAAAATGTGTGTAAATTAAGGTGTGAATGGAGGAAAGGGGTTCTCTCTATTGAGTGCAAGATAAAGAAAACACAACCAGACAAGGTCATAGGGAGGCCAGGAGGGAGAATGTTCACTAGGTGGCATTATATAGATCTGGCCTTAAATACATTTTCACTGTCGAGATCATCGCCCCCTTTAAACAAAAGAATCCAGGTTCTTGACTTCTTATTGGCACTAGTAAGCATTTTATGCTGCCTTAGTATTGTAATATGGAGGAAAACAAATCCCCACATGAAGTTTGGGCTGAGTATTGTTTACCTGTCATGTTTAATATTGTTTCAAATTTGCAGTGCTTATCTTTAAATGCTTGTTCTTGAAATTAGTATCAGATGGAATGTGGGAGGTTGGGTGGTGACATTGTAAAAGTTTCTAAAATCATGAGAGATATGGATAGGGTGAATAGCCAAGATCATTCCAACGGCATGGTGAAAGAGGAAAGATTTAAAAGGAACGAAGGGGCAACCTTTTTACACAGAGAGTGGTGTGGTTATGGAATAAGCTGTCAGAGGAAGAGTGGTAGATGCCAGTACAGCTACAACGTTTAAAACTCATTTGGACAAACATATGAATGGGAAACCGTTAGAGGCATATGGGCCAAATGAAAGCAGATGGGATGAGCTTCATTTGGAAATCCTGGCCTGCATGGACATTTAGAAAAGTTTCATGCAGAGTCAGTGTGTGTTTGTGAAAGGAAAATAATAATTTGCCCCGCAAAAATTATGCAAAGTATTTCTGGAGATGCCTGAGAATGTAACAAGCGGATTTGGTAAAGGGGATCTGGTAGACACCAGGCTTTCCATCGATTTTCCACAAGGTATTACAAAATAAAAGTTCTTACACAAGACATAAGCTCGTAGGATGATGAATAATGTATTAACATGGGATGATGATTTGTGAGCACATAGAAATCGGAGAGTCTGGATTAATGAATCTTCATGATAAAGGTGTATCTGCTGGAGGACCACATCTATGAATCTGATGGCATCAGTTATTTACAATCTATACTGACAGCCTAAAGGAGGGATATGAGTACAACATATGTCCGAGTTTATGGATGACACTGAGAACCAAAAGACAGGCTGTTATTTAATGGAGAGGACTTCCAGAAAAGGAGCAGTAGAAAGGCTTTGGAGTCTTCCAGTGTATGAAACATAAAGTCAGCATGCTGATGCAGCACGTAACTCGGCTGGTACATTAGACGGTTTCCCGGGATGAAAGGGTTGAGTTATTGAGAATCTCTAAAATGGTGAGGCGATAATTCATTGGGGTTGAAATGAATGAGGAGTGATACTGCTGAAACCTACAAGACACAGAAGGGGTTGGAGAAGGTAGATATTTCCATTCTTGGGCAAAGTGTTGAACTCGAGGATATAGATACGGAATAAGGAACATCGATTTCAATCTGAGATGCAGAGTCATGGCTTCTCTCCGAAGGTAATGAATGTCTGGAATTCCCTAATTCAGAGAGGTGTGGAGGGATATAACGAGTCAGCAAGACACTGGAGTTGAGGCCTGGGGTAGATCAGCCATTTCTGTCAATTGACAGGTTAGCTTGATGGGCCGATCGACCTACTCCTGTTCCTATTTATTAATTTCAAATTTTGTGTTTTTGGAAAGTAACGGGTTATTTTGCTGGAAATCGTGTTGTACAATGTTGCACTCAGGGAGAGCAGAGGATTTGTTGTTTTAATCCTGGGTGGGGTATGTGGCTGTATTCCCAGCGTATCTGGGTCTGCAACATGACCCACATCTGGAGCAGAAGTTACAGAGAGGGGAAGCCTGGAAACAGGGACTGGGGGGTGGGGGTAGTGGTCACTTCCTGATCCAGCCTGGATTTTCCAAGTACATTTCCAAAACTACACCTAGCCATCTGAGTGGCCTCGATCTGCCCCTGTTTAGCATGTCCGAGGGCTGAATGGAACATCAGAACATGGGAGTGAAGGACACAAGTGGGCCATTCGGCCGTTTCACACTACCCCACCACTAAATAAGGTCATGGCTCATCTCATCGTGATCCCAGCTGCACTTTTCTTTCCATGCATTATCCCTGATTCACCTGTCTATGGAAAATCAGACAAAGCCAGCTTCGATGTAATATAAAGGTCCAGCCACCCCAAACTTCTGGGAAAGAGAATTCCCATTTGACTGAAATTCCACTTTGTGAATTTCTCCTAATTCCTGCTCTGACAGAGGTTGTACGGTGTCACTGTTTCCTTTTCTCGTCTCATTCTTCCACTGCTGACACCAAATTTTAAATGTAACCAGGTTGGTGATATGGCCGATGATAAAGTTCTCAGACTGAGTCAGGTTCAGTGACAGGAAAACGTCAGGCAGATTTTTTTAGTTAGCCACAAGTAACTAATAAAACTAACGGATGCGCATGGTGGATCTGTGGTTCGCACTGATACCTCCCATCACCAAGCAACTGCGTTCAATTCCAACCTCGGGCAACCCTCGATGTGGATTTTGAACATTCTCCCCATCTCTGTGTGGGTTTCCTCCCAGTGTTCTAGTTTCCTCCCATAGTCCAAAGATATGCAGCTTAGAGCAGATTGGCCATGCTAAATTGCCCATAGTGCCCAGGGATGTGTAGGTTAGATAGGTTAGTCATGGGAAATGCAGAGTTACATGGATAGAGTAGGGGGGCAGGTCCATGGTGGATACTGTTCCGAGGGTCAATGTGAACTTGATGGACGGAATGTCCTGCTTCCACACTGTAGAGATTCTATAAAAACAACAAGAAGTTTGAATGATACAAACACCCAGTGGGTATCTATCTGATCACTCTCCTCTAGGTTTTGTATGTTTCAATATGATCATTTCTCATTCCAAGAGTAACTGTTAAAGCCTTCATGATATAAGACCCTCATCCCTGGAGTACATGTAGTAAAACATTTCCGAACTGCTTCCAATTTAATTATATCCTTTCTCAGGTAAGGAGACAAAAATATCTCTCACACAGATGAAGTTAATTTTAATTTTCTCAGTGGTGAGAGTATTTGGAACTCTCTTCCCTGCAGAGCATTGGAGGCAGAGATATTGAATATGTTTGAGGCACAGACAGAAGGTTCACAAATAATAACGACTCAAGGTTTATCGGGGAATGGCAGGAATGTGCAGTGTTGGGGAAATGCTGACAGTGGTAAAAAAAAATCACACTGCTCCAGAACATCCAGGAATATAATGCAAAATGAAATGATAATATCGATAAAATCTTAAGGGGAAATCCAAGATGGTGGCGATCTGTGAGGCCTGTTTTGTTGGGCTCCGCATCACAGCACGGGCAAAGTGCATCCCTAACCCACTCCATCCCAGTCATTTACTTAAAATGCTTAGTTTTGGAAAGATTTGAGAGTTGGCAGTTGTTGTAGTCTTAGTTTGTGCAGTATTTAAGCTCTATGAGACTTTGTTTATTAATGATCAGTAATTCGAGTTCTTCCTCTCTCGAGTTCAAATGTTGCTACAGTGTGTTCTGGGTAATGATGTGCTTAAATTGTGTACCTGGAGCATTAAGGGGAGCCATTGGCCAGAAAAGAGAAAAAAATTACTTTCTAGTCTCAAGAAGAGAGGGTGGATGTTATCCTATTGCAGGAGATGCACCTTGATGACAAGGAACATTGGACATCACAGCAAGTCGGGTATGATCGGGTTTATTTCTCCTCCTTTAATACTACGAGTAGGGGAGAAGCCATAATGGATAAAAAGAATCTTCCATTTAACCTACTAGATTGTATTTGACATTCACGGGAGGCTCATAATACCCAAAGCCTTGAACTATCCTAAATAATACAGTATTTTGAATGTTTACTGCCCCCACCCCCCCCCCCCCCCCAACCCCCAGCGCACCCTCTTAACATCCTGGTAGATGCATTTTCCAAATTCAGTTATCTTGCATCGTGGCACATTATTATAGAAGATTTCAACTGTCTTATGGACACCACGGTGGACAGAATGTCCTAAGGTCCCCCAATACCCTCGTTATAATGTAAGCAATTAGTGAATTTGTGTGCTGAACTAGAGCTGGTGGATGTCTGGAGGCAGATCCACATCATAAGTAGGGATTTTATTTTCTCATTTAACCCGCAGAGTTACCAACCGAGGGTTGATATCTTTCCCATCCCTGCAACAATCTTAGATTCGGTGGCATCCTGCACAATTGGGAATATTACCATTTTTGACCATGAAGCAGTATACTTATTGATTAAGATTAAGGGCAATATAACAGATTCGAGACACGAGCGAATGTATCCCTTTATTCTTAAGACTAATTGGTTAATTGAGTATTTAGATTAGATTACTTCCAGTGTAGAAACAGGCCCTTAGGCCCAACAAGTCCACACCGACCCGCCGAAGAGCAACCCACCCAGACCCATTCGCTGACATTTACCCCTTCCCCTAACACTACAGGCAATTTAGCATGGCCAATTCACCTCACCTGCACATGTTGGACTGTGGGAGGAAACCGGAGTACCCAGAGAAAACCCACGCAGACACAGGGAGAATGTGTAAACTCCACATAGACTGTCACCTAAGGCAGGAATTGAACCGGGGTCTCTGGCGCTATGAGGCAGCAGTGCTAACCACTGTGTCACTGTGCCACCCACTGCAATGAATTCAGATCTTTCTTAGCCATTAATTCAGATTTTAAAGTAAACCATCCATTCTATGGGAACTTGCTAAGGCTTATGCCGAGGGAATAATTAATCCTTCGGATGTAGCAGAAGGGGGAGCAGGAACGCTGGTTTGAGGCACAGCTGAGGGCAGCCGAGAGTGCATACTGTGATCGATCCTCAATGGCTAAGTTGCAGAGGATTACAACGCTTCGGTCTACAGTGAATTCCATGCTCACACAGACAGCCAAGAAGGAACTTACTTTTGCAAAACAAAGGCAGTTTGAACATGGTGATAAGCCAGGCAGGTATTTATTCTATCTTGCCAGGAAAACGATCGCCCCTCTTAAGCCATTACCTCAATTAGGGAAGGTACTGGGATCCTTACCTTCAATTCCAAAAAGATTAATGTCTCCTGTCCGAGATTTTCCACCGAATTATTTCAGCCTGAACATTTTAAGGATAGATGGATTAAGATGGAGTCATTTTTCAAGAACCTGGGTATTCCAGGAGAAACCCCTGAATAGGTGTTCTGTCTTAATGCACCATTGTCAGCACAGGAGGGTGTGAAGCAGCTTCAGAATGTACAGGTGCACGTTCCTGACGGATTTCCTAGTGAATTTAATAAATACTTTATAAACCTATTGTCAGCGCTGATGTTTAACATGTTCCGTCACTCATACAGTCACGAACCCCTCCCTCCATCCTTAAGAGAGGCTCATATCTCTCTGATGCTGAAGAAAGGAAGACCCTGGAGGATTGTGCTTCTTACACACCAATCTCACTTTTAAATGTTGGTCTCAAAATCCTGTCTGAGATCTGTGTATTCAGGCTGGACTCTTTGCTGCCTTCCGTTGCCAAAGAGGACCAAACTTGCTTTATAAAGTGCCGCAGATCTTCCTACAATGTAACGAGGTTACTCAATATGATCCAAGAGATTATTGAACTCTTTAGATGAGAGAAGGCATTTGTCTGGGTTGAGTGGTCAGATCTCTTCTGTACATTAGAACGGTTTGGTATATGCAAAGTTTTTGTCAAGTGGGTGAGGGTCATTTACCGCGATCCTCTTGCTGCGGTTCTCACTAATGGTGTGCCAACCAGTAATATTAATATTTCTCCAGGCAGCCACAAAGGTTAACATCGTTCACCATTGTTGTTTACGTTGGTGATTGAGCCACTGGCGGAGGCCAGCCGTAGGGATGCCAACACATCTGCCCCAGAATTGGGATAGAAGTCACGAAAGTTTACATTGTATGCAGATGAGGGTCTTATGTTTTTGTCAAATCCCGCAATTTCGGTAGTTCATGTGATGCAATGCATTAATTCGCTTGTTGCCTTTCCGGACGATAAGAATAATTTTACAAAGTTGGAGGCCATGTCTATGGGAGGTCTTAGGGAAATACCTGATACTGAGGGCAAATCTTGGTTTCCTGTTAAATGGTGATTTCCCTATTTAAGTATATTCATTATATATGTCTTGGACCATTTGTTTAACGCGAACTATGTCCATTTGTTTGACAAAATTAAACAAGACCTTCAAAGATGGGAGGCATTTCCAATATCCTGGCTCGGTCGGATAGCTGTTATTAAAATGAATTTCCTTCCTCATTTCCTACATCTCGTTCGAATGCTTTCTTTGACAGATATTTCGGAAACGGAATGGCTGGTTTAGCTCTTTTATTTGGAACCATAAGCGATTCTTTATCAAGCTAAGAAAATTGCAACTGCCCAACAGATTGTGAGGAGTAGATCTCCCCGATTAAAAGCAATCAATTAAGTTTTTGTTTCAAAATATGTTAGCGCCTGGGCAGCTGAGGTCTCGTCATCAATACAGCTAGACATTGAGCCCTCTCAGACAAAGTGAACCCTTATTAGTCTGTTGTTCTTAGATAAAATGACAACATTTATGGGAATATTGTCATAAACTAATGATTATTAAATCTTGAAGGATAAGGCGTCAGATCGAGGGCAATACAGCCATTACCATGTTTCTTACCCCTATAATTTGTATACCAGGATGTCAACCGGGGATAATGGATTCCAGGTTTAAACTGTGGGCAGCGAGGGGTGTACCTTGCTTGAGTGATTTAGAATTAGTAGAATCCCTACAGTGTGGAACCAGGTCCTTGGGCCCAGCAAGTCCACTTCGACCATCTGAAGAGTAACCCACCCAGAACCATTCCACTACCAACCTATATTTACCCTGACTAATGCCCCAACATACAGATCGTGGAACAGTATGAGCAATTTAGCAATGGTCAAGTCATCTAACCTGCACATGTTTGTGACTGTGGGAGGAAACCTACGCAGACACCATTGAGAATATACTAACGCCACACAGCCAGTCACCCAAGGCTGGAACCAAACCCGTGACCCTGGTGCTGTGAGTCAGCAGTGCAAACCACCGAGTTCCAATATGTTACTTGATGGAGAAACAATGATATTATTTGATCTAATAACTCGTAAGTATGGACTACCTAGTAGAGACGTCTTCTGTTTTATTTTACAGATTAGAGATTTAATTAAAAACACAATTTTACCAGACACTTATAGATCCGATACAGAGAAGCAGATGATTATTGTAAAGAATACGCTCCCATTCAGTTGCCTGTACCATTTGTTGGAGAGTGTCCCCTCAGAGAAGACACTGCAGCTTTGTGATGTCTGTGCGACAGTGTTGGGGGTTTAGATCTTTTCGGAGACATGGGAGGATATTTGAGAAAATGCTCGAAGGATTTTGATCTCGAATAGGACCCATTTCATGCAGTTGAAAATTGTTCATAGGTTCTATCTGAACCCAGGTTTTCTCTCAAACTTCAATGTGGGATTACCTTCAGCATGTCCTCAATGGAGAATGACTACAGGCACTCTTAATCATCGCATGTGGTCCTGCTGCAGGCTTCGTATATATTGGAGCACTGTTTTCGGTGTGGTAGAGTGGGTCTTGGGGACCAAATTGGAGATGGACCCGGTTTTTCTTTTGCTGGGCTTGCCCAGAGTATCTTACGCAGATGCAAATGGGAAAAAAATATCCTTACTGTGTTAGGAAAAATATTCTGTTGTGTTGAATGTCTGAAATCTCCCCAGGTCTGTTGGGTCTTTATGAGCTCATCATGGAGAATATCCCTTTGGACTTTCTCACCAGCATGCTGCACCAAGAAGCAGAGATTAAGATAAGTCATGGAGTCATAGTGATGTACAGCATGGAAACAGATCCTTGGGTCCAACCCATCCATGCCAACCACATATCCCAAACCAATCTTGTCCCACCTGCGAGCACCCGGCCCATAACCCTCCAAATCCTTCTTATTCATTTACCCATCCAAATGCCTCTTAAATGTTGCACTTGTATCAGCCTTGCCGACATCACCTGGCAGTTCATTCCACACATGTACCACTCTCTGTGTGAAATAGTTGCCCCGTAGTTCTCTATTACATCTTTCCCTTCTCACCCTAAACCTACACCCTCTCGTTCTAGACTCCCCGACAACAAAGAAGCGACTTTGCCTAATTACCTTATACATGCCCCTCATAATTTTGTAAACCTCTATAATGTCAGCCCTAAGCCTCCGACGCTCCAGGGAAATCAGTCCCAGTCTGTTCAGCTTCTCTCTATAGCTCAAATTCTACAACCCTGGCAACAGCCTTGAAATATTTTCTGAACCATTTCAAGTTTCACAACATCTTTCCGATATTAAGGAGACCAGAATTGCACGTAATATTCCAACAGTGGCCTAACCCGTGTCCTATACAGCTGCAACATGACCTCCCAACTCCTGTACTCAATACTCTGACCAATAAATGAAAGCATACCAAACGCGTTATTCACTATCCTATCCACTTACGAGTCCACTTTTAAGGAGCTATGAATCTTCATTCCAAGTTTTCTTTGTTCAGTAACACTCCCTGCGACCTTACCATTAAGGGTATAAGTCCTGATAAGATTTTTTTTCTCAAAATGCAGCACCTCGCATTTATCTGAATTAAACTCCATCTGCCACTTCTCAGCCCATTGGCCTTTTGATAAATCTGAGGTGACCCTCTTCGCTCTCCACTACACTTCCAATTTTGGTGTCATCTGCAAACTTACTAACTGTACCTCTTATGTTCGCAATTATGTCAATGACAAAAAGAAGTGAATCCAGCACCGATCCTTGTGGCGCTGCACTGGTCACAAGCCTCCAGTCTGAAAAGAAACCCTTCACCACCACCCTCTGTCTTCGACCTTTGAACTAGTTCTGTATCCAAATGGCTAGTGCTCCCTGTATTCCATGTGATCACATCTACCCCTCTGCCCTCATCAATCCTCTTTGTTACTTCCTCAAAAAACTCAAATCAAGTTTGTGAGACATGATTTCTCACGCACAAAGCCATGTTGACTATCCATAATCAGTCCTTGTCTTTCCAAATACATGAACATCCTGTCGCTTAGGATTCCCTCCAGTAACTTGCCCACCACCAACGTCAGGCTCACTAGTCTATAGTTCCCTGGCTGGTCCTTAACACCCTTCTTAAACAGTGCCACCACGTTTGCCAACCTCCAGTCTTCTGGCACCTCAACTGTGACGATACATATTACAAATATTTCAGCAAAAGGCCCAGCAATCACTTTTCTAGCTTCCCACAGAGTTATAGGGAACACCTTAGCAGGTCTTGTGGATTTATCCCCCTTTAACCGTTTCAAGACATCTAGCACTTCCTCCTCTGTAATATGGACATTTTGCAAGGTGTCACCATCTATTTCCCTACATTTTATATCTTCCATATCCTTTTCCACCGTAAATGCTGATGCACAATACTCCTTTAGTATCTCCCCCATACTTCCTGTGCTAGGACAAATATTGTGTTGTGTTGGATGTCTGAAACCGCCCCGCCCCCCCAGGTCTGTTGTGAAGTTGTAAGCTCGTCATGGAGAGTATCCCTTTGGACTTTCACACGAGTATGGTGCACCGAAAAGCAGAGATTTATATAAGATATGGCAACCCTTTTTGGATTACCGCGATACAGGCTTTTTTGCCACTCTAAAAAGGGCTTTTATATAGTCATGACGATATTGTCTAATGAATCACATATGAAGAATTATGAACGTATGAATGTGTATCAGTTAATGCTGTCGAAGAACGAGAGCTATCACTTTGTAATGCTGAGCTGTATTATTTATTTATTATTTATTGTTTTTGTTTTTCTTCTGTCCGTTTAGCGAATTTAAATTATTTTGTGTATACATGCACATGGGTGTAATTTTGTTCAGTTATTTGAATTGTTTTGTTAATTTTTAATATAATAATAAAAATATCTTTTTCAATAAAAAAATTGTGAAAAAATTAAAATGCTAACATTGATAGATTGCAGTCCCAAACAATTCTCATTAGAGAGATCACTCATTGTGGTTTATGTTGAAGGTCCCCACATGGGTGATGGGATGAGGTTGAGAGAGCATCCCCTTCATGGTAATCTCTCTCAGTGTGGGGAATTGAACCTGCGCTGGTGGCCTCCCTCTGCATCACAAACCAACCATCCAACCAACCGAGTGGGAGACTGTGTAACTGTTACACACAGAATCAGTCACAGATAAAGGGCAAGAGAAACCTTCAGAATCAGTCACAGATAAAGGGCAAGAGAAACCTTCATGACAAGGTAAAATGAATATTTGAGATAACGGTCATGATAACGGCTGAGGATAAAAATGTTCTCTGCTAGAAATTGTATTTTATATTGAGACAAGTATTTGGAAGCTGTCTTTGGCTGAATACAATAAGGTGAGACAAGTGAAATAACCAGAATGACCAATTGTGATTGGATATCGATAACCATACAATAAGTACATGTTTTTGATTGGTCTGTGAAAAGCCTGCTGACTGCTGCATGAATTTATAAAGCAGATGAAATATATTATAAGGAGTGTCCGTCCCCATGGGAAATGCCTTCTGAACAGATGCTAGAAGAAACCCGGGGTATGAAGGATCTGAGAATCGTCTGCTCGCGAACAGGAAGCTGGGGGTTGAATGACTGAAAGTTCCTGTAACATGGAGCTGAGAAAACCATCAGATCACCTCCAAACGTATTGAATGTTGGAGCATGTTTGAAGTACTGAATGGCCTCATGATGGATTTTAATTGTGTGCGATTTGAAAAACGTACATCTCTACTCCATCCTCTTTCATGTTACACACTTGTGCACTGCCGCTTTATTGAAATTGGGAAGAAGTTGGAACATTATCTGGAACATCCCATAATTGGCATTCTCCAGAATATATTATAACTGTGTGTGTGTGTTGGGGGAGAGGGGGCATTAGAAATGCAAGAGAGAAACAGAGGGAAGGTGCTGCATGCAGTAGTGAGAGTGGTAGAGCATGAGCCTTGTTCGAGGGTCGGTGCTATAACAGATATACAGTGAGTGTGAAGGAGCAGAGAGAATATGGTGACCCTTACATTGACAGAGCCGGGAACGTTATTGATGCTTGTCCTGTTTTGCTGGACATTTCTTCAGATCACAGATACTGCATTGAAGTGGGTGGTGAGATCAGACCATGCTCGGTGGGTCTGGTGGTGTGATCCCTCTGGGAAGAGAATGGTCCCCCTCTGTCCTGGCCCATCCACGAGGATCTCTGTGCCCCTATGGACAAACTGACGTGTAATTTCCTCTTAGCTGCCATGCTCGGGGTAAACTGTGCAGGGCAGCTCCAAACTGAGAAAGCTCAATCTTATGCCCATTGGCTTTTTAAAGATGGCCCAAGTGTCAGGGACTACGGAATATCCAGGGGCACCCGGGCGATGGTGAGTACCTCCAGCCATGATGGGTGGGAGAATCGAGGAGAAAGTGAGGTCTGCAGATGCTGGAGATCAAAGTTGAAACTTTATTGCTGGAACAGCACAGCAGGTCAGGCAGCATCCAGGGAACAGGAGATTCGACGTTTCGGGCACAGGCCCTTCTTCAGGAATCGGGCTGGCATTGTATGAGAGGGACACCATGGAGTGGGGTGGGTAGTTAATGAGATGAGTTTGGTAAGATAGCACCAGGAAACTAGCTCGGCCTGGTACAGACAACCCCTCTGTCACACTCACTGAAAATGTCACTGAGGCAGATCTTTGTTCGGTTCAGCCCATTGAGGCGAAGACTCTGCTGTCCTCACTCCAAGTTACTAAGTTGCAGAACAAATACTCATCCAAAACTCTCCATCGCCTGAACTCACAGCAATATTCCTTTCAATCATAATTCTTCATAATACTGACACGTATTGCTTGATATTATCGAAATGTCTTCATTTCAGCATTCTGCAACCTGTGAACATACCCTTCCACCCTTCCATGACATATTTTCTCAGTCTCCCCACCCCCCCCCCACCCCCCGTCTGTCTCCACTCTAAAACACATTCATTTACAGCAATATTGCACGGGACTGCCAGTATGACTGGCCATATGGCCCAGCTGGTCCATGCCAACCAAAATGTCCACCCAGACTCACGCCTTTTCCTTGCCCTTGCTCTGTATCCCTGTAATCCTTTCCTATCTGTGCATTTGTCCAAATGCCTTTTCAATGTTGTTATTGTACCCACCTCAATCACTTCCACTTGCAGCTCAGTCCATATGCGTACCATACTCTGTGTAAAAACGTTGCCCCTCAGGTTCCCTTTTCATATATTTTTTTTTTCCTTTCCAAACATTAACGGATGTCCTCTAGTCCTCGATTCCCCAACCTTGGGAAAATTTTGAAGTATTCACCCCATGCCCGCCTCTCATGAATTTATAAGAGTCACACTTCTATAAGAACCCTCTCAGTTTCCTACGCTGTAAAGAAATATGTTTTAATCTGTCCAACCTCTGCCTATAACTTAGAGCCTTCAGCCCAGGAAACATCTTTGGAAATTTGTTCTCCACTCTTTCTCGTTCAATAATATCCTTTCTAGAGCAAGGTGAACAAAACTGAGCACAATACTCCAACTGCAGCCATAACAACATCCTGTACAACTGCAACATAACGTCCAAACTTTTATATTCAATGCGTTGATGAAGGCCAGTGTGCCAACAGCCTTCTTCACTGTTCTGTGTATCTGTGACTCAAATTTCAGACAACCATGCACCTGATCTCCAACATCCTTTTGTTCCACTGCACTCCTTAAGACCCTCTCATTCATCATCATACTCCTACCTGGATTTGATTTTCCAAAATGCAAGACGTCACACTTATCTTTATTAAACGCCAGTTGCTATTTCTCAGCCCACTTCCGCAGCTGATCAACGTACTGCTGCAATTCCTGATAATGTTCCTAATTGTAAATGATGTCTCCTAATTTAGAGTCATCTGCAAACTTACTAACCTTGCGTTGTGCAGTCTGGTCCAAATCATAGATAACAAACAGCAATGGGACCACTGAGGCACTCCACTGGTCACGGGTCTCCATTCCGACAAGCATACCTCCACCATAGCCATTTGCTTCATAACGTCAGGCCAATTGTGTCGCCAATTTGCCAGTTTACATTGGAGTCCATGCGATCTAACCTTCTACAGCGGCCTACCATGTGGAGCCTGATCAAAGGCCTTACTGAAATCCATATGGACTATGTCCACTACCCTGTCCTCTTCAACCTTCCCGGTCACTTCCCCAAAAACTCTAACAAAATTTGTAAGGCATGATCTGCCACGCACAATGCTATGCTGACTGCTCCAAGTCAAACTCTGTCTTTCCAAATGCATGAATATCTTATATCTCCGAACCTTCTCAAGTGGTTTACCGAAACCAGATGTTAAGCTTACTGGTGTGTATTTGACAGGCATTTATTTGCAGCCCTTCATGAATTAGGGCGCATTTGTTAGCGCCCAGTCTTCCGGGTCCTTGGCGCCTTAACTGTCTTGTCTCGCCTCTTGCAGTGCTCTTGGATATACCTCTCAGGACCAAGACGTTTACCTGACTTTACCCATTCTAATATGTCCATCAGCACCTCTACTGTGATATGGACTGTACCAAGATATCACAACTAACCTCCCAAAGGTCACAGGTCTTCATGTCTTTCTTTATGGTAAACACAGAGGGGAAATTGAGGACCTCACCCATCTCTTGAGGTTTTACACATGCGTGCCAATTTTGGTTTTTAAGACGTCCTATTCTCTCTCTGGTTGTTCTTTTTCTTTCCTATACTGAATTTGGATCTGCTCAGCCAAGGTTATCTCATACCCCCTTTTGAACTTGCTGATTTCCATCTTCAGTAAACTCCTGTATCCCCTGTGTACTTCCAGGGATTCCCTTTGTACCAGCTGCCTGTACCTGAGCCATGCCTCCTTTTTTTCTGTTCAGAGCTGCAATATCTCTTGTCATCCAGGGTTCTCTCTTCCAGCCTCACTTCTCCTTCATTCTCACAGGAGCATATAGACCTTGAACTCGAGCTATCTCACTTTTGAAGCCTTTCAAATTCCCCGGAATCCTTTTACCTCGAAACAAACTACTCCCATCAACCACTGCAATCCTCTGTCTAATTCCAACAAAATACGCCTTGCCCCAATTTAGAACTTGAAACTGTGGACCAATTTTGTCCGTACCATAACTATTTTAAAATTAATACAGCTCTAGTCACTTCCCGATTAGTACCCTCTACATGCTGCTTTTGGAAGCTTTCCTGAACACATTTAACAAATTACGTTCCATCTAAGTTCTTAACCCTCTGGAAGTCCCAGTCTATGTTAGGAAAATTGAAATCACCTATTATAACAACCCTATTGCTCCTGCAAGTCTCGCCAGTCTCTCTGAATATTTGTTCCTAATTCCCATTGATTAATTGGAGGCTTATAGTGCAACCACTGTAACATCACCATCCCCCTCTTACTTCTTTGCACCGTTCACAAAACCTCATTCGATATTATCTCAGCTATTTCAACTTTAAATACTAGAGTGATATGCGCCTTAATCAGAACTATTGGTATTTAAA
>NW_025214365.1:0-721 GCF_004010195.1 Chiloscyllium plagiosum | reverse complement strand
GGGTGACCTCGCCTTTCCTATTCCTAACCTCAGCCCAAACTACCTCAGATGGCGTGTCTTCATCCATCGTCCTTTCCACAGCTGTAATACTATCTTTGACAAGCAATGCCACACCTCCCCCTCTTTTACCTCCACCTCTGACCCTACTAAAACATTTTAACCCTGGAACCTGCCACAGCCAATCCTGTCCCTGTTCTACCCATGTCTCCGTAATAGCCACAACATCGAAGTCCCAGGTACCAACCCACGCTGCAAGTTCACCTACCTTATTTCGTATACTTCTTGCATTGAAGTATACACACTTCAAGCCACTTTCTTGTTTACAGGCACCCTCCTTTGCCATGTTCCTAACCTCCCTACACTCCAGATCCTGCACCAATTTAATTGGGACACAGCAGACCTCCTAACAGGATTTAAAATGCTCAAATGGGGTTTGGTGTTATGGTTTATAGATTTTGGAACATCTGACACAGAAAAAGCCAATAATATTTGCTTAGAAATGGGAATGAGACCCACACAGCCTATCTGAAAGTTATAGACCACATTGGAGCCAGATTAAAGTTCTGTGTTAATCAGCGAGAATTCATGTTCATTTTCCCCTTTATTCTTTCCTGGGATGTGAGTCTCACTGGCAGGGTCAGATTTAATTGTGTTTGAATCAAGTATTTGCTCGGCTACTTCAGAGGGCAGTTAAGGGTTAACCTCATCGTTGTGGATTGGA
>NW_025214364.1:39456-42416 GCF_004010195.1 Chiloscyllium plagiosum | reverse complement strand
ATTCTGCCCCTCAGCATTTTGAATTGAAACTTTAGCCTTTTGTGTGGCACTGTTCTTTGTAACAATAGTCAGAACTGAAGAAATCTTTCATCTGCAGGATGGACACAGGCTCATTGTTTGAATCAGCTAATATGATGGGGATAAATACTCCATCAAATTCTGCATTATGGACAAACTAGAGGAGATCAAATCATAATCTCATGTCTACCTTGAATTGGAAGCAAATACATAGTGTTAAGAAAAATCAAATATGTTGAGATACCATACCAGGGGAGAAAAAAAAACATATCATCTGCATTTGACGGAGATACAGAAATACAGAGTGAATGTGCAATATGAACAAGAATCAAGTGATAGAAAAAGACGTACATCAAATCTTAATTTTCAGTCGAACCAGATCGCAATTTTCCTGAACAGTGACGTTTTTCACCAAACTTCACTTTTGCAAAAATAAGTCTTTCCCTGCCACTAAAACTTCATTAGCCATTCTTCCGCTATCTTTCTACACTTTTTTTACATTCCTACTTCCCTTGCATTACCCCTTCTGCTACAACATACTCTTCCACTGATGATTTCTCTTCACATCTTTCTTCTCCCACTCCCACTGTAAGTTACACCAATTTCCTAGTTACTCCCAACTCCACTGGCTATTCCTTTCCCGTTTTACTTTCCAACTGGGGTGATGGGAACTGCTGGCTTCTGTGCTGCTATTGGTCATCAGTGATTGATGAGATTGGGATGATAAATGTCCAATAGGAAAAGACAATAGTATGTGCCTGTAACAAGGACAGAACGCCCCTGGTGCTCACCTTCCACCCTACCAACCTTTGCATAAACCAAATCATCCACTGACATTTCCGCCACCGCCAAACAGATCACACCACCAGGGATATATTTCCCTCCCCACCCCTTTCCGACTT
This sequence comes from Chiloscyllium plagiosum, assembly GCF_004010195.1. Taxonomy (NCBI): domain Eukaryota; kingdom Metazoa; phylum Chordata; class Chondrichthyes; order Orectolobiformes; family Hemiscylliidae; genus Chiloscyllium; species Chiloscyllium plagiosum. The sequence goes on along the minus strand of NW_025214364.1, from coordinate 41,496 downwards.
CCGCAAAGACCGTTCCCTCCGTGACTACCTGGTCAGGGTCACGCCCCCCTATAACCCACCCTCTCATCCTGGCACCTTCCCCTGCCACCGTAAGAACTGTAAAACCTGCGCCCACACCTCCTCCCTCACCTCTATCCAAGGCCCTAAAGGAGCCTTCCACATCTATCAAACTTTTACTTGCACATCCACTAATATCATTTATTGTATCCGTTGCTCCCGATGTGGTCTCCTCTACATTGGGAAGACTGGGCGCCTCCGAACAGAGCGCTTTAGGAAACATCTCCGGGACACCCGCACCAATCAACCACACCGCCCTGTGGCCCAACATTTCAACTCCCCCTCCCACTCTGCCGAGGACATGGAGGTCCTGGGCCTCCTTCACCGCCGCTCCCTCACCTCCAGACGCCTGGAAGAAGAACGCCTCATCTTCTGCCTCGGATCCCCCGCCCTCCTCTAGCCTATCTCTCCACGCGTCAGGCTCACTGCCTTTATTCCTGATGAAGGGCTTTTGCCTGAAACGTCGATTTCGAAGCTCCTTGGATGCTGCCTGAACTGCTGTGCTCTTCCAGCACCACTAATCCAGAATCCTGTGTCTGTCACTGTCCAACGGACTGTAAACAGGGTGGTTTTGTTCCCCAAACAGAGTGGGACTTCTTTTCTGTCTCTGTGTCACAGCGCTAACCAAACAGCCTTATCACAAATAGGACAAACTTCTTATCAGAATCAGAAGTCCATGGATCAGTTTTTCCTTAAATGTTGTGAGGACAGTGACCAGATTGATCAAATGAACCGTGTTCTATCATTTTGCACTTTATTATTTTAACTGATTTTCCGATGTCATTAGAGGTGAGATCAGAGTAACCTCCCTTGCATCACAGTAATATTTGACACCTGTAGCATCATTAACCCTCAGCAAACTGTGGTCAATAGGAATCAGAGGAAATTCTGTACTAGTAATTTCGTCACTGAACAATGACACCTTCCCAATAACCTTTGGGAATGACAAATAAGCTCTGCCGTTGCTAGTGCCTTCCAAAACCATGGATGGATTTGTCTTATTAATAACATCAAGATACATTCTGTTTTCACAGTTTGGTCTAAAGTCTCAGAAAAGTAAGACCTTCCTGGTTGAGCGCCACCCAAATGAAATCAGAGCATTACAATAAGATAACGATTCAGATTATTTTCAATCAGTTACTTTCTGCGGACTAATCGTGCGATGTCAGTGCTATTGAGATCAAAATTTTCTCTGTCCAACAGCATCACATCACATTGGCTCAAGGCTACACCATTCCCCAATTGTACTTCATTCTCCAGCTCATTTGCCATGCTCGCCAGGCATACGAAGCCCACAAATGGAATAACTCAGAGATGCCTATAAGCCTCTGGAACCTGCCACCCCACCCATGCCCTGCAATCTGAGTCCATCCCCTCCCTCCAGCCCGCCTCCTGTCGTGTATTCACCATCCCTCCTAACCTTCCACGCTCTAATGATGAATGTTCTGTACTCAGCAAAGGTCTCAGCTTCATTCCTCTGTGCTCCCACTTTAATGAATTTCAGGAACGACATAATGTTGAACTCGCCTTCCACCATCTTCTCCTCGGTGTCCATTTCTTTGGGCAAGAGTCCGCTCCCCATCCCACAGACCCTTCGCCCAGCTCCAACAGTCTCCCTCCACCTGGACCCATTCCTCTGGCATTTACTTGAACTCAATCTGTTCATTGAGAACTTTCCATGTGACATTGGTTGTCTTAATTTCTCTGCATCCCTCTCACGCTATCCAACCTATCACCCTCTGAACAGACTGTATGCTGTATGCTTCGATCCCACCCTGACTGTGGTATTCACCCTCTGCTGATAAGGGTGGTGCTACTGCCGTCTGGTGAACTTATCTCTCCATTTCAGAGACTGAGTGCCAGCTCTCAGATACCTCCACATATCACCCGCTGGCCCATAACCCTACCATGGCACATCAGGTCATTTATTTAACTAAATCTGACCACATTCCATCTGGAGATTCCCACCCACTCGCCCCCCCC
>NW_025214364.1:37401-38993 GCF_004010195.1 Chiloscyllium plagiosum | reverse complement strand
CTGAAATGTCCACGTTCTTCCTCAACTGAGAATTCCCCAGCACTGTTGTCGACTGGGCCCTCAACCAGTTCTGACCCACCTGATGCACTTCTACCCTCACCCTCTCTCCTCCCTCCTGCAACAGCGTTAGAGTTTTCCTTGTCCTTACCTACCATCCCACCAGCATTCACATGCAGAAGATCATCAGTCTGCATTTCCCCCACCTCCAGCGAGGTGCCATCACCAGATACATATTTTCCTCCTCTCTCTTTTCCACTTTCTGAATGGACCATTCCCTCCAGGACACTCTCGACTGCTCTTTATTCACTCCCAACACCTACACCAACCTACCCCACCCCTCCACCACAGGTCCACTTCACTTTCTCCTGCCGTAAGTGTTACACTTTCCCATTTACCTCCTCCGTCCTCACTATCCAAGCATACCTTCCAGGTGAAGCACCATCCTATCACCATTTCCCACAACCTAGTCCACTACGTTCTCTGCTCACATTGTGGTCTGCTCTACATTGGGGAAACTAACCGTAGACTGGGTGACTACTTCACAGAATATCCAAGCTATACTTATGCAAAAGACCCTAAGTTTCCAGTTGCCTGCCAGTTTAATACATCTTGTTCCCTGGCCAATATCTCTGCGTCAGGTTTGATGCAGTGTTCCAGGACATTTCAACGCAAGCTGGAAGAAAAACACCCTCATTTTCCATGAGCGGACCCTGCAGCCCTTCAGACTCAAAATAATGTTCAATAATTTTAGGGACTGAACTCTCCAATGTCCTTGCCCCCTACCCATACACCAGGCTTAGTTCTGACGTAGACATCCATTACCTACCCCCTATTGTTAGCTACTAACAGTCTCTATTAACAGCTTTCAGGCCGCTGTTGTATATAAATCAACATTTTCAGGGCTACCATCCATTCTGAGGAAGCGCACCGAACCAAAAGCTTTAACTCTGATTCCTCTGCACAGATGCCGCAGACGTTTTGCAGCAACTTCGGTTTTTGTTTCATCAATGTCTCACAATGATTTTGTCTCACAATGCAATACGTCATTGATATTTAGAGTCCTGTCAGACATAGGAACCTTGTAATTTCTCATTTAATGTCCATAACAAATTACTTGAGATTCAACTGAGATAGCAGCTTTGTTTATATCGTTCAGATCACTCAATTTGTCACAGTTCAGAAAGAAAAAGAAATCAAAAGAGCTGGAGGCAAACTCAGCAGGTCTGGCACCATCTTAGCAAAGATATACAGAATTAAGCTTTGTTTCCAATATGACTGATTCAGAACAGTGTCTTATCATATTCGATTCATTAACTCTTTTTCTCTCTGCAGGTACTTCTTCATCTGTTGCGTTTCTCCACCATTTTCAGTTTGTATTTCTTGTTTTCATATCACTATAATTCATGTTTCTTGACAGGGCTACATGCTGAATTTAGTTATGTGTGGGCGGCACGGTGGCACAGTGATTAGCACTGCTGCCTCACAGCGCCTGAGACCCGGGTTCAATTCCCGCCTCAGGCGACCCAATGTGTGGAGTTTGCACGTTCTCCCCGTGTCTGCGTGGGTTTCCTCCGGGTGCTCCGGTTTCCTCC
>NW_025214364.1:12055-27434 GCF_004010195.1 Chiloscyllium plagiosum | reverse complement strand
CTCTTCCTTTATTCCTGATTAAGGGCTTTTGCCCGAAACATCGATTTCGAAGCTTTTTGGATGCTGCCTGAATTGCTGTGCTCTTCCAGCACCACTGATCCAGAATCTGGTTTCCAGCATCTGCAGTCATTGTTTTTACCTTTTAAAATCCTCTTGGTGGTTGACTTTGAAATTCCTCAGCCAGAATACACTTTGTTCCCTTTTCACAATCAGTGCTTTCTTCAAGTATTGTTCAACATGGAGGTGTACTGATTCAGCTGAGGAACGACATTACAGGGTAATCAGTAGGGCTGCTTTGCCCATGTTTAATCTAAAGCCATGGGATTTCATTGGGTCCGGAGTTAATTTTGGGGACTCGCAGAGCAAATACCTCCAGAATGTATCGCACTGAGCTGCCCCCTCTGCTGGATTAGTCCTGACCTTGGGCCAGGACATATCCATTGATGGTGATGATGGTGTCTGGGGTATTTCTGTAAGGTAAAGTTTCGTGAGCATGACTATGTCAGGCTGTTGCTTGACTAGTCTCTAAGGCAGTTGTCCCAATATTGGCACGAGTCCTCAGATGTTAGCAAGGAGGACTTTGCAGGTTCGACAGTGATGTTTCCAATTGGCTTTTCAGTGGTCAGATCGATACCTGTTGGTCCACCCAGTTTCAGTTCTTTGAGATTTTGTAGCGATTGGTATAAACAAAACTCACTTATAAATCAGCCGGAGACAAAGCAATGGAAACAAGGACAATTTATTACAAACTTGCAAGTCCGGTCACTCCTACTGCCAGCCTGGTGAAGAGTGCGAAGATATCAGTTATACAATCATTTTTGTATAGTCTGTACATAGTTATACCTTTGCGCTGCATGAGCTCACCACTACCCGCTACGTGACTTCCCTTTATTTAAATTACACTCCACATCTATTTTCTTTACTATACACTAAGGTACCTGGTTTTCACCCAGTTCGACTCCCAGTATGGGGACCACCTACCCTTTTTCACACCCTAAAGTGATGATGTTCACAATCTTATTTGTTTCTCAAATTCATGAAGTAACCTTTGGCTCTCCCTTCGCTGTTCGTTCTCTGCACCCTCATTTATTATGCCCAGTTCCAAAAGGGGGCACATTCCCTTATTGTTCAGGAGATGGAGTCCCTCAGCTTGATTACCCTGCAGGGTCATTTGTTTCGCTAAGGCTGTTTTAATTAATCGTTGGGCTAATCCTCGTACACAAGATATAATACAACAACTGACTGTAGTTAGTACCCCTGTCACTATTATCAAGGATGTGAGAACGGAGACCACCACCCCTTTCCACTTCACAAACCATGATTCCAGCCATCCTGTTAGTGATTGTCCACTCCTGAATTCTTGGCCAATTCCTCCGAGAGAGTGGTCAATCCCTGCAATGCGCGAGTGATTGACCCATCAGGTGTTGTGTTATTCAGAATAAAGGTACAGCAACTTCCCCATAACATTACACATACACCACCTTTTTCGGCTAGAATCATTGCCAGGGCTAGTCTGTTTTCCCAAGTCATCCTGCCAGTGGCATCAAGCTGTTTGGCAACTCCCTTGACTGCATCTCTAGTATAGTTTATAAATCTTTGTTGGTTATAAAAAAATGTAACTTATCCAATCTACATTTTTGTTAATTGTTACCCACCAAAATAGGGATGATTCAAAACCTGGTGCAATTTGGTTGCGGGCCTTAAAATCGTCATGCACCCCTCTAGGAACCCCTATGGAGTCAAGATAAATCCTGTCATCAAAGGAAGTCCCCAATATCGATCATCCTCCTTCACTACCTTCTCCTCTTTCTCATATGCCAAGGTAAATGGTAATATCCCCGTACTCACCCACCCCTTTCTCTCGCGTCTGGCAAAGGTGAACCCACTCATCACTTCCAATTTATGGCAGCAGTTTTAAAAGTCCCTTATTTCAGTTCAGTCTTTCTGCTCAGCTTGATTTTCAGAGGGTCCTCTGTAGGATTAACTTGCAACTCCGCCAAGGAAAAAGGAGCGTATACTGGACCATTAACGCGAGTGTGATGGCTCCACCCTTTTCAGCAGTTCGAATGGCTGTTTCAGTAGTCAGGAGGGTTAGGGACAGTCCCTCCCAGCTTGAGTGCAGTTTGGTATCTTTCCAGGTTTTGATCAGGACCCATTCACCCCGCTGTATTCGATGTACGGCGAACTCAAATGGAGGTTTCTGGGTCAACAGACCCTTCTTCCTAAGGACAGACAACAAAAAAACCCGAGCGCCACAATATAATTCGTTAAAAACTTATAATTGAACTCTACAGTTGGTAATTCCCCTCTTGCTTCTAGAGTGTTCCCCTTCTGATGCCCAGGTACATGGACAATAGCTATTTCCTGGAGTAATTCCAAACTTTTCAACATTTGTCCGATCAATTCCTTTCCCCGGCTATTGATTAGACCATGTTCTTTCCACATTTTACCCAAGGTATGGACCATGACATAGGCATACTTAGAGTCAGTGTAAATTGTCCCATCCTGATTTTCTAATCGCTTTAAGGCCTGGTTTACGGCATATAATTCACAAGTTTGGGCTGACCACTTATTAGGTAACCGGTCAGCCTCAACCGTGCGGTTTTCACTACCATCTACTACTGTCGTCCTCCTTGTACTACTCTTGATGACCTGTCTATAAACAGCCTACCTCCTTCATGTAGGGGAATATCCTTTAAGTCTGCTCTTGTTCCCGTCTGATACTCGATAATATCTAAACAGTCATGTTCTATTTCTCGCTTGTCTAGGGGTTCTCTCTTCCACATGAAGGTGGCTGATTTCAAACAAGCGTCTGTTGTTAACACCAGGTTGTCTCTCGCCATAAGGATAGCTTAATATTTTAGAATTCTTGTGTCCATCAACCATCTTCCTGCCTTTTGATTTAACACTGTTTTGACTTGATGGGGAGTGCTAACAACTAGCGCTCCTCCGAAGGTAAGTTTGCGGCTCTCCTCTACTAGAATGGTAGTGGCCGTGACTGCCTGGAAGCACTCAGGCCAACCTCTCGAGACAGAGTCTAGAATTTTTGGACAGGAAGGCTATGGGTTGTTTCTTTCCTCCTGTTTTATGGGTTAGCACTTCTATCCATAATCTACAATAGTCCACTAGCCCCAAGAACTTCCGTAACACTCTTTTGGTGGTCAGTAGGGGTAGTTCTGTCATTCCTTTAATGCTTTCGGGGTTAATGCGCCTAGTGCCTTCACTGATGAGGTGTCCTAAGTATTTTAACTAATTCGACATATTGTAACTTATTCTTGGATAACTTTAGACCCTGTTTCCCTAGGAAATCTAACAGTCTATTGGTAGCCTCGCTGACCTCATTTCTCTTTAGTCCAGATACAAGTAGATCATCCACATATTGTAACAGTATCGTCCCCTTGGGCATTGTAAAGTGTTCAAGGACTTGCTCCAGTACTTGTTCAAACAAATTAGGTGATTCCGTGAATCCCTGGGGAAGTACCGTCCAGCGGAGATGCTGTTTTCTACCTGTGTATGGATCCTCTCATTCGAAAGCAAACATGTCACGGCTTTCTGTGGCTAGAGGACAAGCCCAGAATGCATCTTTTAAATCTATCACACTAAACCAGTGATGGTCGCACGGTATTTTACCTAACAAAGTATATGGATTGGGTACCACTGGGTGCCGTGTTCGAACCAATTGATTTACTGCTCTAAGATCCTGCACCAGACGGTAGGTTCCGTCTGGTTTGTGGACAGTCAATATCGGAATATTAAAGGGTGACATGCATGGTTCCAATAACCCAGTTTTTATCAACGAATCTACAACTGGTCCTAGACCTCTGCGGCCGCTCAGGGATATCTGGTATTGTTTTACATGAACGATCTTATTTTCTTGTTTCAGCGTAATCCTTATCAGATCAATATTTAAACGACCTGGATTACCATCTTTTGCCCATACATCAGGATTTTACTTTTTCTTTTAATTCCTGTTTAATGGGCACACGTTTTTAAGAGGTCTGCTCCAATTGCTGTGTAAGAGCCATGTATGGCTGAATGGACTCATCATCCTGTTGGTGTACAAATTCAATGGACTGACGTATTTCTGGTGTTCCCATGTTGTCATCTCATAATCAAATCTCTACCCAGTAGATTGCACCCGAGGTCAGGGATATATAAGAATTGTCCTGTTATTTCTTCACTACTTCCCTTAATTAAAGTTGGATTATAGAATCTTCCTGTTGCTGTGTAACAGCTTGAAGGGCTGATGGGTCTTCTCATAATCGTCCATCATAGGCTAGAGGTACTGACCCGTCTCCTCATGTATCCCGGAGATGGGACCGAGGGAGTGATTAATCTTCTCCTGTTCCATTACACCTGACACTTGTCTGAATTACCTTCTCCTTTCTCATGAAAGAAGTCTCAGATTGTTTGCATTCTTATCCATTTCCCTTGCAACAGTCTCGATGGATCTGAATGGCCTCCTATTATCTCAATGTAACAATTCTCCAGTCACTGTGTGACCTCTTCCAATTCCTATGTTACAGACTTGAGTTGGCTCAATGGACTGATCCTGTTGCTGTGTCCAGTGTTATAAGTTCGAAGGGACTGGTTGAACTCCTCCTGTAAATGTACATCAGACTCCAGGGGCTGAATAGCCTCGTCCTATTCTGGTGTAACGGGGCCGACGGCCTGAATATTCTTCTGTTGTTCCTGTGTAACAGACCGGAGAATGGAATGGATTCCGTCATTATCTGTGCAATTGGCTTCAGATGTTGACTCCTTCCTTGTCATCTATGTTGAAATAAGATCATCTTTGATTCTTGTAAACTCCAATGAAAGTTGGATCAACTTCCCCATTTCCCATAAGTTGAGTTCCGGAGTCCTGAGGTCATGTTGCAGTTGTATAAGACTCTGGTACGGCCACATCTGGAGTATTGTGTGCAGTTTTGGTCGCCATACTATAGGAAGGATGTGGAGGCACTGGAACGGGAGCAGAGGAGGTTTACCTGGTATGTTGTGGTTCTGTTCGCCGAGCTGGGAGTTTTTGTTGCAAACGTTTCGTCCCCTGGCTAGGCGACATCATCAGTGCTTGGGAGCCTCCTGCGAAGCGCTTCTTTGATGTTTCCTCCGGTGTTTACAGTGGTCTGTCCCTCCCTATCCGGGCATTGGATAGGCATATAGAGAATAGTGGGCTAGTGTAGGTTAGGTGGGCTTGGATCGGCGCAACATCGAGGGCCGAAGGGCCTGTACTGCGCTGTATTCTTCTATGTTCTATGCTCTAACCTGATCATCATTTCCTTATAATTTAACACCTTCATTGCAGGAATCAGTTGAGGGAACCATCTCTGAGCTCCGTCCAATGTAACAATATCATTTCCTCAGTGAGGAGATTAAACCTGTACACACTATTCCATATGCATTCTCACTAAGATCCTATACAGCAGCAGCAACACTTTACCAGCCTGCTGTAAGATTCCCACCCAGGTTAGGGCAGTCTCACGTGTCTTGGGAATACACCGCATTGGTTCAAATCATTGTCCTTTTCTAATCCATCAGCATAACGAGAGATCTGGAGAAAATCTCACAATGACGGTTGAGAAGATCATAAATGATGTGGCGAGGTGATCTCTAAAATTAGTCTCCCCAGAGCCCACGTCGCTCAGATTCCACAGAATCTAGTAAGGTCGAGCGTAAAAAACAGCAAAGAGGAGCAAACATTGATGGGAGTAATATATCAAAGTGAAAGCTGCAATACAAATGTTGGGCGTGTTATTAAACAGGAAAATGAGATATACACACTTGTGAGTACTGCAGTAATAATGTACTGTTTAAATTGTATCCAAACTGTGTTAACACAACTGAATGTTAATGCTGGGAAAAATGGATTTCATGAGCACGTGTGAGATGGTCTGGTTAACATTATGTCGAGCACCGAGCTCGAGATCAGGTTATTTAGGAATTAGTGTTGGATGACCAGAAGAGCTAATTGAAAACTTTGCTGTCAAGGCCTTTTGGGAACAGTGACCACAATGTATTGGGTTTTTGATGTTTGCGTACACGACAGCTTTTGTTGTTTTTGAAGTAACGGTTGCAAATCTGAGTCATGCAAACCCTGAAGTTGTGAGAAGAAAGCGGGGACTACAGATGCTGGAGATCAGAGACGAAGAGTGTAGTGCTATAAAATCACAGTAGGTCAGGCAGCATGCTAGGAGCAGGAGAATCAACGTTTCAGGCATAAGCACTTCATCAGGAATGAGGCTTATGGGTCAAGCGGGTTGAGAGATAAATGGGAAGGTAGTGTGTCAGGGTGAAATAGCTGGGAATGCGATCGGTAGATGCAGGTGGGGTTGAAAGTGATAGGTGTTGAAGGGAGACAGAAAGCCTCAACTACTGCATGCACTAAACCCAATGTAGTATTCTCTACATTGGCGAGACAGGACGCCAACTTGTTGATCATATCAGAGAACATGGTTGGGGCAGCCACATTGACCAACTCCACTGTCTTGTGGCTGAACACTTTAACTCCGTTTCCTATCTGCCAAGGAAATGAGGGTTCTGGGACTGATCCATCGCCAAACTGGAACCACCAGAAGCCTAGAGGAAGAAAGCCTCATCTTCTGCTTTGGGACCCTCCAACCTCAAGGGATCTTGGTGGATTTCCCCATTTCCCATAACCCCACCTTATCCCAGTCCAACCTTCCAACTCAGTACCACCCTTTGAACATTCCTATGTGTCCACCTTCCTTCCAATCAACCTGGTCCACCCTCCTCTCCGACTATCATTTTCAGCCCCACTTCCGTCTACCTATTGAATCAAAGGAAGCATCTTTGAAAAACCCCAAGTATTGTAGTAAGCCAGTGGATTCAGAGAAATGTAGGACCCAGCAAAGGAGGACCAAGAAACTGAGAAAAAAAATCAGAAAGAGAAAAAGCATGCAAACAAAAGAAAAACATAAATATTGCTAAAAAGCGTCTATCAATGTATGAAACAAAAATTAAAACAAGATCAAATGTGGGACAGTGTGTGTGCGGACAGGATAATTTATTGTAGAGAACAGAGAAACCACAGGGAAAAGAAACAGTTTCGTTGTGTCTATCTTCAAGGAAGAATCTCCAGAAAATCTCCCAGAAATGCCAAGTGACCATGGGACTTGTGTGAGTAAAGTCTAAGATCATTCTATCAGTGTTGAGCTCATCTTTGAAAATAAAGCTGGATTGAGTATTGATAAATCTGACAGATCAGATGTACTTCATACAATAATTTCAGAGGAAGCAGCAATAGCTATATTGATTGCATTGCAGATTTTCACCTTATTTTCCAATACATTCCCGAAAGATATTTAGCCAATCTGGATAAGGCAAATGTTATAAGTATTACCCAACGGTTGAAGAAAGGATGAAGATGGAGAGTGATGAACTACAGACTTGTCATCCGCAGTCGGGTGTCTGTTGGGGTCAGATATTTAGCCAATCTGGATAAGGCAAATGTTATAAGTATTACCCAACGGTTGAAGAAAGGATGAAGATGGAGAGTGATGAACTACAGACCAGGTAACTTGTCATCCGCAGTCGGGTGTCTGTTGGGGTCGATTACAAAGAACGTGCTACTAGATATATAGAAGGTAATGGCAAAAATGGAGAGTGTGATAACGCATCGATGAAAGGAAAACCATCAGGGGCAAACATTTTTTTTGGAATGGTTTGAAGATGATTCTTGTAGACATAGGCAATGAAAAACCAATGGATAACGTATAGTTAGATGTTCAGGAGCATTTTTTAAAAACTCACACAGTAAGTTTATAAGGGAAGTTAAAGCGAAAGGTATTGGGAAGAACATACGCAAATGGGAAAGTAAAAATTAGGGTTACATTCATGTTAATGTGATTGGAATATAGAAGATGTCGTAAAACCAGTTGCACAGAGTGTTGGTGAGACTAAACTTAGAGTTGGGAGTCCCAATCTAAGATAGAATATAATGACAACAGAGGAACTGCAAAAGGTATTCTCCAGATTAACCCCTAAGATGGAAAGATTGTCTGTGAGGAAACTCAGCCGGTGATCTCGAGTTTCAAAAGATGTGAGGTGATTGTAGTGAAACTAAGAAATGTAGAATCATAGAGGGGACTGAATAACAGAGAGGTATGGCGATTTGCAAACAGGCGAGATCAGAGAGAATCCCACGATATTCTACATGTACAAATAGAACAGAATAATCAGCAAACAGTTAGTGTCATTAGAAACCAAAGGGGCAATCTGTGTGTGAAGCTGGGGAACATTGATAGATTGTGACATGAGACCTTCACATTTCTTTACCTGGGAAAAGGAGGATGCAGGATTAGAATTCGAGAAGATGGACTGGAATGCTCTTGAAAAGACTGATCTAAAATACGAGCAGCGATTTGACGTTTTGTCTGGTATAAATATGGACCAATCCCCAGTTCTGCATGAGTTTTATCAGAGTCTACTGTTGGAGACAAGTGGGGAAAGACCCTGACTGCAAATATTAATTAGAATCTGACAAAAGGGGAGATACCAGAGAACTGGAGAACGGCTAATATGATTCCACTTCACAGTAAGGGTGGTGGAGGTAGACCAGGGAACTATAGACGAGCGAGTATTAGATCACTGTTAGGGAAATTACTGGAGAAAATAGGGAAAGAGAAAATTGAACTCTGATCAGAGTATGAAAAACCAATGGATAACGTATAGTTAGATGTTCAGGAGCATTTTTTAAAAACTCACACAGTAAGTTTATAAGGGAAGTTAAAGCAAAAGGTATTGGGAAGAACATACGCAAATGGGAAAGTAAAAATTAGGGTTACATTCATGTTAATGTGATTGGAATATAGAAGATGTCGTAAAACCAGTTGCACAGAGTGTTGGTGAGACTAAACTTAGAGTTGGGAGTCCCAATCTAAGATAGAATATACTGACAACAGAGGAACTGCAAAAGGTATTCTCCAGATTAACCCCTGAGATGGAAAGATTGTCTGTGAGGAAACTCAGCCGGTGATCTCGAGTTTCAAAAGATGTGAGATGATTGTAGTGAAACTAAAAAATGTAGAATCATAGAGGGGACTGAATAACAGAGAGGTATAGCGATTTGCAAACAGGCGAGATCAGAGAAAATCCCACGATATTCTACATGTACAAATAGAACAGAATAATCAGGAAAAACTAGTGTCATTAGAAACCAAAGGGGCAATCTGCGTGTGAAGCTGGAGAACATTGATAGATTGTGACATGAGACCTTCACATCTCTTTACCTGGGAAAAGGAGGTTGCAGGATTAGAATTCGAGAAGATGGACTGGAATGCGCTTGAAAAGATTGATCTAAAATACGAGCAGCGGTTTGATGTTTTGTCTGGTATAAATATGGACCAATCCCCAGTTCTGGATGAGTTTTATCACAGTCTATTGTTGGAGACAAGTGGGGAAAGACCCTGACTGCAAATATTAATTAGAATCTGACAAAAGGGGAGATACCAGAGAACTGGAGAACGACTAATATGATTCCACTTCACAGTAAGGGTGGTGGAGGTAGACCATGGAACTATAGACGATCACTGTTAGGGAAATTACTGGAGAAAATAGGGAAAGAGAAAATTGAACTCTGATCAGAGTTGCAAGGTTTGATCAGGGATAATCATCATGACTTTATCAGAGAGAAGTCACATTTAATGAATTTGATTGAATTAGTTTGAGGAGGCCACTTGTTTAGTTTTGCAGCAAGGCCATTGACAAAGTTCCAAATGGGAAACTGCAAAATAAAATAGTCTTACAGTATCAAGAATAACATGACATGTTACAATGGAAATTGTCTTAGTGGCAGGAGACAGAGAGTGATGGGAGAAAACTGTTTGTGTCACTGGAGACCAGTGTCCCCTGGTGTACCACAGGGATCAGTGCTGTGTCCCTTATTGTTTGTGGTATTCATAAATGGTGTAGATGTGAATCTGGAGGGAGATGAATAGAGGAGGTGGGAGTTGTGATAACTTAGTTTATGTTTGACATAAAGATTGGCCCGGTGGTTGGCAGTGAGGAGGAAGGTCTTATGTTACAGGAAGCTACGGATGGATTGGTCAGGCCGTCAGATCAATGGCAGATGGAATGTAACCCTGATAAATATGAGGTGATGCACTTTGGAAGAAGGAACCAGACAGAGGAGGACTCAGTGAACGGCAGCACACTAGGAATCTCAGACGGTGCTTCTCCACACATCCCGGAATGTGACAAGACAGGATAATAGGTTAGTTAAGAAGTCACACACGACTGTTGTTATGGCCTTTATTCATCATGACATCAATTGTAAGAGTTATACAGGACTTTAGTTAGGCCAGGATGGAATACAGGCTACAGTTCTTGGAGCCTCATTACAGGGAGGATGTGATTGCAGTGGAGGGGGAGCAGAGGAAATTCACCCGAATGTTCCCTGGGATGGAGCATGTTAGCTATGGGGAGCGGCTGGATAAGTTTACTTTGGAGCAGAGAGGCTAGGAGGACGTGATTCAGAAGGATAAGCTGACGAGGAGCATGGACAGGGTGGATAGACAACAGCTGTTCCTTTTAGTCAGAGAGTCAAGAACAAGGGAACACACCTTTAAAGTGAAAGGTTTGAGGTTTGCAGAAGGTTTAAAGATTGTTTTTTCATCTGGAGGGTGTATGGGTTTGGAATGTACTTACTGAGAGGGGGGTTATCACAGGTAACGTCACAACCGTTAAAAAGTGTTTGGATAGGCACTTGGAAGTGTCATAACATTCCAGGCTATGGGCCTGCTGTGGGAAAGTGGGAACTAATGTAGATTGTGCTGTATTTCTGTTGGCACAGTCTCTATGCTCCTGTGAGTGTGGAAGATCAATTATTGAGCAGCTTAAGGCAGGAATTGATGCGTATCTGAAGAGTATATTCACAAAAATGTTATAAGAGTGAACGATAATAGCTTGTCAAATTATGTCAATGTGAGATATGAGAAAACAAGTGCAGCTTCCATACAATCTGAAACCAGAGAATGGAGAACGGGCAACAGGGAAATTGCAGAACTATGAAACGACTACTTCAATTCTGTCTTCATAGAACCTTCCAACAATACTAGAAAAAACCAAGTCTGGTGTGGAAAAATGATATAGTACATGGAACATAGAATATAATAAGTAAATGGTTTAGGAGAAATTATTAGGGCTGAAGGTAATGTCCGTGGATAACACTAACATAGACTTATGAAATGGGAATTATGTTTAAGAAAAAGACTGGGAGACAAAAGAAAGAGAACCAATGGATGTAAGACATGTGGATTTTCAGAAAGGTTTTGGTAAAGTTCCAAGCCCAGTTTGCAAAATCAAATCTGAGTGGATTGGGGCGAAAATATGGATATGTTTCTAGAATGGGACAGCTGGCAGAAAACAGTAATTAGAAATAAACAGACTCGTCAAGCAACAGCCTGACATTGTAAGGTATGATTCTGTGATTATGACTATGTCCCAGACTCCCCATCACCTTTCCCGGATATGTCCTATCTCACCAGAAGGACAGACACAAAAGACATGGTGGCACACTGGGATACAAGGGAATTGCTCTGGGAGTCCTCAACACTGTCTCTGTATCCCATGAAGTCTCATGACTTTAGTTTACACATGGGAAAGGAAGCCTCCTACTGATTACCATGTACCAGCCTCTCTCAATGGATGAGTCAGTATTCCTCCATGCTGACCAACACTTGGAGGAAGCACTGAGGGAGGCAAAGGCGCACGATGTACTCTGGGTGGGGGATTTCAATGTCCACCACCAGGAGTGGCTCTGAAGCAGCATTACTGATTAAGCTGGATGGACCTTCAAGGATATAACTGCTAGCCTGGGTCTATGGCAGGTGATGAAGGAACCAACAAGAGGAAAATACATACTTGACCACATCCTTACTAAAAAGCCAGCTGTAGAAGTATCTGCCCATGCCAGTATCGGTAAGAGTGACCACCGCATAGTCACCGCATAGTCCCACCTTCACATTGAGAATAACCTCCACCATTTTGAGTAGTATTATTACTGTGCTAAATAAGATCAACCTCAAACACATCTAGCAGCTCAAGTCTGGGTTTCCATAAGGTGCTGTGGGTCAGCAATAGCAGAAGAATTGTACTCCAGCGCAACCTCATGGCCTGGCAGATCCCCGTGACAACAATTACCATCAAGCCAGAAGATCAAACTTGGTTCGATGGAGTGTGCAGGAGGGCAGGAGCAGCACCAGGAATACCTGAAAATGAGGTGTCAACCTGTTGAAACTACCAACCAGGACAACGTGTGTGCCAAACAGCAGAAACAGTAAGTGATAGACAGAGCTAAGTGATCCCACAAGCAACGGTTCAGATCTAAGCTCTGCAGTCTTTCCACTTCTAGTTGAGAATAGTTATGGACAATTAACCAAGTCATTGGAGGAGGAGATTCCACAAATATCTCCATCCTTAATGATGGACGAGCCCAGCACCTCAGGGCAAAAGATAAGGCTGATGCATTCGCAACAATATTCAGTCAGAAGTGCTGAGTCGATGATCCATCTCAGCCTCCTCCAGTGGTCCTCAGTAATTCAGTTACCAGTCATCAGCCAATTCATTGAGTCCACACGATATCCAGATTCGTCCAGACTCAGTTGGAGACACTGGATACTCCAAAGGGTACATACCCTGTCAACATCCTGGCAATAGTACTGAAAAATTGTGCTGCAGAACTTGTCACTGACCTAGCTAAACAGTTCCTGTATCGTTACAACAACATTTCCCCGATTACATGGAAAATTACCCAAGTATCCCCTATATATAAAAAGTAAAACAAACCCACTCTGACCAATTACCAACCCATCAGTCTAATCTCGAACATCAGTAAAGTGATGGAAGGTGTCAGTGCTTTGAAGCAGCACCTGCTCAGCAATACTCTGGTCAATGATGCCCAGTTTGGGTTCCACCAGGTCCACTCAGCTCCTGACCTCATTAACTTGGTTCAAACATTGACAAAAGAGCTGAATTCCAGAGTTGGGGTGAGAGTGACAGCCGTTTCAAACAAGGCAACCTTTGACCAAGTGTGGCATCAAGGCACCTTAGCAAAACTGGAGCCAATGGGTATCGGGGCAAACGCACCGCTGGTTAGAATCATAGCTAACACGTAGGAAGATGGTCATGGTTGATAAAGATCAGTCCACTCAGCTCCAGGACAAGACTATAGGAGTTCATCGGGCAGTGGCCTCGGCCCAAATATCTTCAGAGCTGCTTCATCAATGACCTTCCCTACATTTTAAGGTCAGAAGTGGGGATGGTCGCCAATGATTGCACAATGTTCAGCAACATTAGTGGCTCCTCAAATACTGAAGCAATTCATGTCCAAATGCGACAAAATCTGGACAGTATCCAGGCAGACAAGTGATAAGTAATATTCACGCCACACAGATGCCAGACCGTGACCATCAACACTAAAATACAATCTAACCACTGCCCCTTGGCATTCAATGGTGTTACTATCACTGAATCCACAGTGGGCTGCAGCGGTTCAACAAGGCAGCTCACCACCACCTTCTCAAGAGGCAACCAGGGACAGGCAATAAATGCTGGCCCAGCCAGTCACACCCAGATTCAGGAAATAAATACATTGAAAAACAACAGAGGAAGGTTGCTGAGGTATCACAGGGATCGGTGTTCAGGCCTCAGCTGTTCACAATATCCATTAAACATGGGTGGAGATCTCAGTGAGATATATAAGCCTTTGTCAGGGTGAGACAGATTGGAATCAGGGACGATAATTCCCCAGGCTGTGGTGTCTAAAACAAGGGGCCACAGTATTAGGTACGGTCAGGCCATTCTACATGAGATGAGAGTAAATGTCTGCACTCAGACACTGGTGACCCTGGGGAATTCGCTTACACCTGGTAGCCAAGACACTGAATATAAATAAGGATTTAGAGACAGTAAAGGGATGGTGGGAGAGCAGGGGAACAATGTGGAAATAAAGGGCCAGGTATCATTATATTGAATTGGGTACCAAACTCGACAGACCAAAGGGACTACTGCACTTCCTATTTTATAGTTTCACAAGTTAATCACATTAATGGATGTGTACAGTGTGTGGAAAAATTGCATTGAGGAGATATTTGAACGTGAACTGGAATGGCGAAGGCTCAATGTATTGTATGGTGTACTTGATTTCCGATGTTTCTGTGCAGTCTGTAAATGTTGTCACAAGCTCTCAGATGTTAGGAAGGAGGTCTCTGCAGGGTCAACAGGGCTGTGTTTCTCATGCCCTTTTCCGATATTGAGGCTGGGCCGGTGTTCTGTCTGGTTTTATCCTTTAGACCTCGGAACAGTTTGATACAATAGAATGTCTTGGTTGGCGGATTCAGAGACCATTGAAATGTTTATTACATGTCTGTGTGTCTGCAGTCACGTTTAGGCCAGACCAGGAAAGCACGGGAGATTCACTTCCTGAAAGTACATTTGCGAAGCACATTGCTGTTTACAATCGACATTGCCTTGAAAGTCACTATTACGGACACCAGATTTTGCATCTTAATATTTTGTCAATTGTTTCTAACTTCCACCAGCTGCCAGAGCATGAGCCTGATTTGGATTATTAATCCAGTGACATTTCCACAGCAACACCATCTCCACATTGGGGACCTATCGGAAACCACACTGAATAGGAGATTTCCGCGCTGCTTGACAGATCTGTCAAAAAGAACTCACACCAACTTGACTGTTGTGGTGGGACTGAGAGGTGGTAATTGGTCAGATTGTAATTATACTCCTTTTAGGAACTGGACATAGTTGAGTAATTTTCCACATTACCAGGGAGATGTCAGAGTTGGAGCTGGAATGGAAGAGCTTCCAGTGGCACGGCTTGTTATGCAGCACAAGTCTTCAGTCCTATTGCGGCAAAGGTGTCAGGGTCTATTGCCTTTGTCGTATCTACTGTGTTCAGCTGTTTCTTCATATCACATGCAGCGAATTGGATTGGTTGAAGACTGGATCAGTGGTGCTGGAAGAGCACAGCAATTCAGGCAGCATCCGAGGACAGGCAAAATCGACGTTTCGGGCAAAAGCCCTTCATCAGGAATAAAGGCAGAGAGCCTGAAGCATGGAGAGATAAGCGAGGGGGGGGGGGGGGGGGGGAGAGAGTAGCATAGAGTACAATAGGTAGGTGGGGAAGGAGATGAAGGTGATAGGTCAGGGAGGAGAGGGTGGAGTGGATAGGTGGAAAAGGAGCGGGGCAGGTCGGACAAGTCCGGACAGGTCAAGGGGACAGTGCGGAGCTGCAAGTTTGAAACTAGGATGAGGTGGGGGAAGGGGAAATGAGGAAACTCGTGAAATCCACATTGATGCCCTGGGGTTGAAGTGTTCCGAGGCGGAAGATGAGGCGCTCTTC
>NW_025214364.1:4751-11962 GCF_004010195.1 Chiloscyllium plagiosum | reverse complement strand
AAGAAGGGCTTATGCCCGAAACGTCGATTCTCCTGCTCCTTGGATGCTGCCTGGCCAGCTGTGTTTTTCCAGCACCACATTTTTCAGCAGTATGTACACAGGCCAACAAGGGGCGAGGCCACATTAGATTTGGTACTGAGTAATGAACCCAGCCAGTTGTTAGATTTGGAGGTAGGTGAGCACTTTGGTGATAGTGACTACAATTCAATTATATTTACTTTAGCGATGGGCAGGGATAGGTATGTACTGTAGGGAAAGAGGTATAACTAGGGGAAAGGCAATTATGATGGAATTAGGCAAGATTTAGGATGTAAAGTGGTTGATGCGGTGTATGTGGCCTTCAGTAGGCATTTGATAAGGTTCCCCACAGTAGGCTATTGCACAAAAAACAGAGTTTCAGTATTGAAGGTGATTTAGTGGTTTGGATCAGAAATTGTCGAGCTGAAAGAAGACAGAAGGTGGTGGTTCATGGGAAATATTCATCCTGGAGCTCAGTTACCACTGGTGTGCCATAAGGATCTGTTTTGGGGGCACTGCTGTTCATCATTTTTCTAAATGATCTGGATGTGGGAGTAGAAGGATGGGTTAGTAAATGTCTGGATGACACTAAGGTCGGCAGAGTTATGGATAGTGCCAAAAGGATGTTGTGGATTACAGAGGGACATAGATAAGATGCAGAGCTGGGCTGAGAAGGAGCAAATGGAGTTGAATGCGGAAACGTGTGAGGTAGGTCACTTCGGAAGAAATAACAGGAATGCAGAGTACTGGGCTAACGGTAAAATTCTTGGCAGTGTAGATGAGCAGAGAAATTTTGATGTCCAGGTACACTAAATCCCTGAAGGTTGCCGCCCAAGTTGATAGGGTTGTTGAGGTGGCTTATGGTAAGTGGACATTTATTTGTCGGGGGACTGAGTTTCAGAGCCACGAGGTCAATCTTCAGCTGTACAAGACATTGGTAAGGCCGGAGCTGAAAATGTGTTGCTGGAAAAGCGCAGCAGGTCAGGCAGGATCCAAGGAGCAGGAGAATCGACGTTTCGGGCATGAGCCCTTCTTCAGGAATCACGATGAAAAAACGATGAAACATTCCTGAAGAAGGGCTCATGCCCGAAACGTCGATTCTCCTGCTCCTTGGATGCTGCCTGACCTGCTGCGCTTTTCCAGCAACACATTTTCAGCTCTGATCTCCGGCATCTGCAGTCCTCACTTTCTCCTGACAGTGTCTATGTGCCTGTATCTATGTGACAGCGTCTGTGTGACAGTGTCTGTGTGATAGTGTCTGAGTGACAGTGTCTGTGTGGCAGTGTCTGTGTGACAATGTCTGTGTGCCTGTATCTATGTGACAGCGTCTGTGTAACAGTGTCTGTGTGCCTGTGACTGTGTGACAGTATCTGTATAACGGTGTCTATGTGCCCGTGCCTGTGTGCCCGTGTCTGTGTGACAGTATCTGTGTGCCTGTGACTGTGTTCCCGTGACTGTGTGCCCTTGTGTGTGACAGTGTCTGTGTGCCCGTGTCTGTGTGCCTGTGACTGTGTGAGTGTGTCTGTGTGACAGTGTCTGTGTGACAGTGTTTGTGTGAGAGTGTCTGTGTGCCCATGTCTATGTGACAGTGTCTGTGTGACAATGTCTGTCTGACAGTGTCTGTGTGCCCGTGTCTGTGTGACAGTGTTTGCGTGCCCGTGTCTGCGTGCCCGTGTCTGTGTGACAATGTCGGTGTGCCCGTGTCTGTGTGACAGTGCCTGAGTGCCTGTCTCTGTGTGACAGTGTCGGTGTGCCCGTGTCTGTGTGCCCGTGTCTGTGTGACAATGTCTGTGTGCCCATGTCTCTGTCACAGTTTATGTGTGACAGTGTCTGTGTGACAACGTCTGTGTGCCCGTGTCTGCGTAATAGTGTCTGTGTGCCTGTGTCTATGTGAGAATGTCTATGTGACAATGTCTGTGTGACAGTGTCTGTGTGCCCGTGTCTGTGTAATAGTGTCTGTGTGCCTGTGTCTATCTGAGAATGTCTATGTGACAATGTCTGTGTGACAGTGTCTGTGTGCCCGTGTCTGTGTGCCCATGTCTGTCTGTCCGTGTCTGTGTGAAAGTGTCTGCGTGCCCGTGTCTGTGTGCCTGTGACTGTGTGACAGTGTCTGTGTGCCCAGGTCTGTGTGACAGTGTCTTTATGACAGTGCCTGTCTCTGTGTGTCCGTGTCTGTGTGACAGTGTCGATGTGACAGTGTCTGCGTGACAATGTCAGTGTGCCCGTGTCTGCGTAATAGTGTCTGTGTGCCTGTGTCTATGTGAGAATGTCTATGTGACAATGTCTGTGTGACAGTGTCTGTGTGCCCGTGTCTGTGTGCCCATGTCTGTCTGTCCGTGTCTGTGTGCCTGTGACTGTGTGACAGTGTCTGTGTGCCCAGGTCTGTGTGACAGTGTCTGTGTGCCTGTGACTGTGTGACAGTGTCTGTGTGCCCAGGTCTGTGTGACAGTGTCTTTATGACAGTGCCTGTCTCTGTGTGTCCGTGTCTGTGTGACAGTGTCGATGTGACAGTGTCTGCGTGACAATGTCAGTGTGCCCGTGTCTATGTGCCTGTGACTGTGTAACAATGTCTGTGTGACAGCATGTGTGTGACAGTGTCTGTGTGACAGTGCCTGAGTGCCTGTCTCTGTGTGTCCGTGTCTGTGTGACAGTGTCGATGTGAGAGTGTCTGTGTGACAATGTCAGTGTGTCAGTGTCAGTGTGCCCATATCTGTGTGACAGTGTCTGTGTGCCTCTGTCTATGTGCGAGTGTCTGTGTGACAATGTCTGTGTGACAGTGTCTGTGTGCCCATGTCTGTGTCCCCGTGTCTGTGTGATAGTGTCTGTGTGACAGTGTCTGTGTGCCCGTGTCTGTGTGATAGTGTCTGTGTGACAGTGTCTGAGTGACAGTGTCTATATGCCCGTGACTGTGTGACTGTGCCTGTGTGCCCGTGTCTGTGTGCCTGTTTAAGTGTGACAGTGTCTGTGTGCCTGTGACTTTGTGACAGTGTCTGTGTAACAGTGTCTGTATGCCCGAGTCTGTGTGACAGTATTTGTGTGCCTGTGACTGTGTGAGTGTGTCTGCGTGACAGTGTCTGTGTGACAGTGTCTGTGTGCCTGTGACTGTGTGACGGTATCTGTGTAACAGTGTCTGTGTGCCCGTGTCTGTGTGACAGTATCTGTGTGCCCATGTCTGTGTGACAGTACCTGTGTGCGTGTTTAAGTGTGACAGTATCTTTGTGACAGTGTCTGTGTGACAGTGTCAATGTGCCCGTTTCTGTGTGACAGTATCTGTGTGCCTGTGACTGTGTGACAGTGCCTATGTGCCTGTGACTGTGTGACTGTGTCTGTGTGCCCATATCTGTGCGCCTGTTTAAGTGTGACAGTGTCTTTGTGACAGTGTCTATGTGACAGTGTCTGTGTGACAGTGTATGTGTTCTCGTGTCTATGTGACAGTGTCTGTGTGCCCGTATCTGTGTGACAGTGTCTATTTGACAGTGTCAGTGTGACGGTATCTGTGTGACAGTTTCTGTGTGCCCATGTCTGTGTGACAGTCTCAATGTGCCCATGGCCGTGTGACAGTATCTGTGTGCCTGTGACTGTGTGACAGTGTCTATGTGCGTGTGACTGTGTCTGTTTGCCCGTGTCTGTGTGACAGTGTCTGTATGCCCGAGTCTGTGTGACAGTATTTGTGTGCCTGTGACTGTGTGAGTGTGTCTGTGTGCCCGTGTCTGTGTGACAGTGTCTGTGTGCCCGTGTTTGTGTGACAGTACCTGTGTGCCTGTGACTCTGTGACAGTATTTGTGTGCCTGTGACTGTGTGAGTGTGTCTGTGTGCCCGTGTCTGTGTGACAGTGTCTGTGTGACAGTGCCTAAGTGCCTGTCTCTGTGTGTCTGTGTGAGAGTGTCTATGTGCCCGTGTCTGTGTGACAGATTCTGTGTGCCCATGCCTGTGTGCCTATGTCTGTGTATCCGTGTCTGTGTGACAGTGTCTGTGTGATGTCTGTGTGACAGTTCTATGTGCCTGTACCTATGTGACAGTGTCTGTGTGACAGTGTCTGTGTGCCCGTGTCTGTTTGACAGTGTCTGTGTGACAGTATCTGAGTGACAGTGTCTGTGTGCCTGTGACTGTGTGACGGTATCTGTGTAACAGTGTCTATGTGCTCGTGTCTGTGTGCCCATGTCTGTGTGACAGAAGCTGTGTGCCTGTGACTGTGTGCCTATGTCTGTGTGACAGTATCTGTGTGCCTGTGACTGTGGGCCTGTGACTGTGTGAGTGTCTGTGTGCCAGTGCCTGTGTGATAGTGTCTGTGTGAGAGCATCTGTGTGCCTGTGTCTATGTGACAGTGTCTGTGTGACAATGTCTGTGTGCCCATGACTGTGTGACAGTGTCTGTGTGACAATGTCGGTGTGCCCGTGTCTGTGTCACAGTGTCTGTGTGACAGTGTGTGTGTGGCAGTGTCTGAGCGCCTGTCTCTGTGTGATCGTGCATGTGTGACAGTGTCTGTGTGACAGTGTGTGTGTGACAGTGTGTGTGTGCCCGTGTCTGGGTGCCCATGTCTGTGACAGTGTCAATGCGAGAGTGCCTGTGTAACAATGACTGTGTGCCCCTGTCTCTGTCACAGTTTCTGTGTGACAGTGTCTGTGTGCCCTTGTCTGTGTGCCCGTATCTGTGTGACAGTGTCTGTGTGCCCGTGTCTGCGTGACAGTGTCTGTGTGTCTGTGTCTGTGTGCCTGTGTCTATGTGAGAGTGTCTGTGTGACAATGTCTGTGTGACAGTGTCTATGTGCCCATGTCTGTGTGACAGTGTCTGTGTGCCCATGTCTGTGTGACAGTGTGTGTGTGCCAGTGTCTGTGTGCCCGTGCCTGTGTGCCCATGCCTGTGTGTCTGTGTCTGTGTGCCTGTGACTGTGTGCCCGTGTCTGTGTGCCTGTGACTGTGTGACAGTGTCTGTGTGACAATGTTGGTGTGACAGCGTGTGTGTGAGACAGTGTCTGTGTGCCCGTGCCTGAGTGCCTGTCTCTGTGTGTCCGTGTCTGTGTGACAGTGTGATGTGAGAGTGTCTATGTGACAATGTCTGTGTGACCATGTCTGTGTAACAATGACTGTGTGCCCATGTCTGTTTGACAGTGTCTGTGTGTCCGTGTCTATGTGCCTGTGTCTATGTGCGAGTGTCTGCATGACAATTCTGTGTGACAGTGTCTATGTGCCCGTGTCTGTGTGACAGTGTCTGGGCACCCGTGCCTGTGTGACAATGTCAGTGTCTGTGTGACAGAGTCTGTGTGACAATGTCTCTGTGACAACATCTGTGTGACAGTGTCTCTGTGCCTGTATCTATGTGACCGTGTCTTTGTGACAGTGTCTGTGTGCCCGTGTCTGTGTGATAGTGTCTGTGTGACAGTGTGTGAGTGACAGTGTCTGTGTGCTCGTGTCTATGTGACAGTGTCTGTGTGACAATGTCTGTGTGACAGTGTCTGTGTGACAGTGTCTGTGTGACAGTATCTATGTGTCTGTATGTATGTGACAGTGTCTGTGTGACAGTGTCAATGTGCCCATGGCTGTGTGACAGTATCTGTGTGCCTGTGACTGTGTGACAGTGTCTATGTGCCCATGACTGTGTCTGTGTGCCCATATTTGTGCGCCTGTTTAAGTGTGCCAGTGTCTTTGTGACAGTGTCTGTGTGACAGTGTATGTGTTCTCGTGTCTATGTGACAGTGTCTGTGTGCCCGTATCTGGGTGACAGTGTCTATTTGACAGTGTCGACGTGACGGTATCTGTGTGACAGTTTCTGTGTGCCCATGGCTGTGTGATAGTGTCTGTGTGACAGTGTCAATGTGCCCATGGCTGTGTGACAGTATCTGTGTGCCTGTGACTGTGTGACAGTGTCTATGTGCCCATGACTGTGTGACTGTGTCTGTGTGCCCATACCTGCGTGCCTGTATCTATGTGACAGTGTCTTTGTGACAGTGTCTGTGTGCCTGTGTCTGTGTGATAGTGTCTGTGTGACGTTGTGTGAGTGACAGTGTCTGTCTGCTCGTGTCTATGTGACAGTGTCTGTCTGCCCATGGCAGTGTGACAGTATCAGTGTGCCTGTGACTGTGTGACAGTGTCTATGTGCCTGTGACTGTGTGACTGTGTCTGTGTGTCCATATCTGTGCGCCTGTTTAACTGTGAGAGTGTCTTTGTGACAGTGTCTATGTGACAGTGTCTGTGTGACAGTGCATGTACTCTCGTGTCTATGTGACAGTGTCTGTGTGCCCGTACCTGTGTGACAGTGTCTATTTGACAGTGTCTGTGTGACGGTATCTGTGTGACAGTTTCTATGTGCCTGTATACATGTGATAGTGTCTGTGTGACAGTGTCAATGTGCCCATGGCCGTGTGACAGTATCTGTGTGCCTGTGACTGTGTGACAGTGTCTATGTGCCCGTGACTGTGTGACTGTGTCTGTGTGCCCATACCTGCGCGCCTGTTTAAGTGTGACAGTGTCTTTGTGACAGTGTATGTGTTCTTGTGTCTATATGACAGTGTCTGTGTGCCCGTATCTGTGTGACAGTGTCTATTTGACAGTGTCTGTATGACGGTATCTGCGTGACAGTTTCTGTGTGCCCATGTCTGTGTGACAGTCTCAATGTGCCCGTGTCTGTGTGACAGTATCTGTGTGCCTGTGTGACAGTGTCTATGTGCCCGTGACTGTGTGACTGTGCCTGTGTGCCTGTGTCTGTGTGCCTGTTTAAGTGTGACAGTGTCAATGTGCCTGTGACTGTGTGACAGTGTCTGTGTAACAGTGTCTGTATGCCCGAGTCTGTGTGACAGTATTTGTGTGCCTGTGACTGTGTGAGTGTGTCTGCGTGCCCGTGTCTGTGTGACAGTGTCTGTGTGACAGTGTCTGTGTGCCTGTGACTGTGTGAGGGCATCTGTGTAACAGTGTCTATGTGCCCGTGTCTGTGTGACAGTATCTGTGTGCCCGTGTCTGTGTGACAGTACCTGTGTGTCTGTGACTCTGTGCCCGTGTCTGTGTGACAGTGTCTGTGTGCCCATGTCTGTGTGACAGAATCTGTGTGACAATGTCGGTGTGACAGCGTGTGTGTGACAGTGCCTGTGTGCCCGTGCCTGTCTCTGTGTGTCCGTGTCTGTGTGACAGTGTCGATGTGAGAGTGTCTATGTGACAATGTCTGTGTGACCATGCCTGTGTAACAATGACTGTGTGCCCGTG
>NW_025214364.1:2820-4149 GCF_004010195.1 Chiloscyllium plagiosum | reverse complement strand
TGTGCCTGTGACTGTGTGACAGTGTCTATGTGCCCGTGACTGTGTGACTGTGTCTGTGTGCCCGTGTCTGTGTGCCTGTTTAAGTGTGACAGTGTCTATGTGCCTGTGACTGTGTGACAGTGTCTGTGTAACAGTGTCTGTATGCTCGAGTCTGTGTGACAGTATTTGTGTGCCTGTGACGGTGTGAGTGTGTCTGCGTGCCCGTGTCTGTGTGACAGTGTCTGTGTGCCTGTGACTGTGTGACGGTATCTGTGCAACAGTGTCTATGTGCCCGTGTCTGTGTGACAGTATCTGTGTGCCCATGTCTGTGTGACAGTACCTGTGTGCCTGTTTAAGTGCGACAGTGTCTTTGTGACAGTGTCTGTGTGACAGTGTCAATGTGCCCGTTTCTGTGTGACAGTATCTGTGTGCCTGTGACTGTGTGACAGTGCCTATGTGCCTGTGTGACTGTGTCTGTGTGCCCATATCTGTGCGCCTGTTTAAGTGTGACAGTGTCTTTGTGACAGTGTCTGTGTGACAGCGTATGTGTTCTCGTGTCTATGTGACAGTGTCTGTGTGCCCGTATCTGTGTGACAGTGTCAATTTGACAGTGTCTGTGTGACGGTATCTGTGTGACAGTTTCTGTGTGCCCATGTCTGTGTGACAGTCTCAATGTGCCCGTGTCTGTGTGACAGTATCTGTGCGCCTGTGACTGTGTGACAGTGTCTATGTGCACGTGACTGTGTGTTTGCCCGTGTCTGTGTGACAGTGTCTGTGTAACAGTGCCTGTATGCCCGAGTCTGTGTGACAGTATTTGTGTGCCTGTGACTGTGTGTGTGCGTCTGTGTGCCCGTGTCTGTGTGACAGTGTCTGTGTGCCTGTGTGACGGTATCTGTGTAACAGTGTCTTTGTGACCGTGTCTCTGTGACAGTATCTGTGTGCCCATGTCTGTGTGACAGTACCTGTGTGCCTGTGACTCTGTGCCCGTGTCTGTGTGACAGTGTCTGTATGTGTGACAGTGTCTGTGTGACAGTGTCTGTGTGACAGTATCTATGTGCCTGTATGTATGTGACAGTGTCTGTGTGACAGTGTCTGTGTGACAGTGTCAATGTGACCGTGTCTGTGTGACAGTATCTGTGTGCCTGTGACTGTGACAGTGTCTATGTGCCCGTGACGGTGTGATTGTGTCTGTGTGACAGTGTCTGTGTGCCCGTGTCTGTGTGACAGTATCTGTGTGCCCGTGTCTGTGTGACAGTACCTGTGTGCCTGTGACTCTGTGCCCGTGTCTGTGTGACAGTGTCTGTGTGCCCATGTCTGTGTGACAGTGTCTGTGTGACAATGTCGGTGTGA
>NW_025214364.1:0-941 GCF_004010195.1 Chiloscyllium plagiosum | reverse complement strand
TGTGTGTGTGTGTGTGTGTAGTGCAGTGGGGTCACCTGTGGTGTAACATGAACCCAAGATTGTGGTTGAGGCCAGCCCTGTGGGAACCGAACTTGGCTATCAGCCTCAGCTCAGCCAATTTGCGTTGTTGCCTGTCCCGAAGTCCGCCTTGGAGGATGGTCATCCGAAGGTCCGGAATGCAGAAGTGTTCTTTGACTGGGAGGGAATACTCCTGCAGGTTGATCGTTGTCCGGTTCAACAATCGACATTTGATTATCCGTATATTGGATTATCCAGAAAGATCGCAAAAACCCTGCCCGGACAGAATTTCACAATGTCCCCAAGGTCCTGCACTTCCTGCAGGAGCCTGTGCCCCACAACCTGAGCCACCTCCGGAGTTTTAGTTTTGCCCCTTTTAGGGACATAGAATGGTGGGCCCTGTACCGACTGCTACTGCACACCATCCACCTCTGTTCCCTCATTCACCGCCCGGACACTCCTTGGTGTGCCCCTTTGCCACTCAGTGGTGGGGAACTTCAGTGGAGAGCTCTCTACATGGGGGTCCTCCCCCTTTCTCTTGGGGATCTGGAGTGGAGGGTGCTGCACGCAGCTGTCCCCTACAACCGCATTACGGTGGCTCATGGACTCCCAGCCCAACTGCTTGTTCTGTGGTGCTAGAGAGTCCAGAGACCATGTATATATGGGGTGTGGGCATTTGGACTTCCTTTTTGATTTTCTTAAAAACCTTCTCCTCTGTTTCTGGTTGCATTTCAGCCCCACACTTCTGATCTTCGGGCACCCGGTGTGGAGGGGGGTGGGTAGGTCAGAGGACCTCCTCGTGGGTCTGCTCCTGGGCCTGACCATAAGTAGGTCCAGGCAGTGGGCCGTGGAGGGGGGCGTTAGGGCCGATTGCCTGCTCCTCCTCCTCAGGTATGTTAGAGCCCGGGTGTCCCTGGAGAAGG
>NW_025214363.1:41396-42410 GCF_004010195.1 Chiloscyllium plagiosum | reverse complement strand
GAGTGCGTGTGAGTGTGTCAGGGTGATAGTGAAGGAGTGAATGTGAGGAGGTCTGGGTGACGGTGGTGGAGTAAGTGTGAGAGGGTCAGGGTGACATTGATAGAGTGAGTGTGAGATGATCAGAGTGAGATTGATGGAGAAAGTGTGAGGCGTCTGGGTGACGGTGATGCAGTGTGTGTAAGGTTGTAAGGGTGACGGTGATGGAGTGAGTGTGAGGGGGACAGGGTGACGGTGATGGAGTGTGTTTCAGGGTGTAAGGGTGAGGGTGATGGAGTGAGTGTGATGAGATCACTGTGACGGTGATGGAGTGAGTGTGAACGGGTCAGTGTGACTGTTTTGGCATGAGTGTGAGGTTTTCAGGGTGACGGTGATGGAGTGGGTCTGAGGGGATCAGGGTGACGGCGAAGGAGTGAGTGCGAGGGGGTCACTGTGATGGTGATGGAGTGAGTGTGAGGGATTCACGGTGATGGTGATGGAGTGAGTGTGAGGGGGTCACGGTGATGATGATGGAGTGAGTGTGGAGGGGTCAGGGTGGCAGTGGCACAGTCATGGTGATAGTGATGCAATATGTGTGATGGGGGAGTGTGATAGTGACGTAGCACATAGAAAATTGCAGCACAGAACAGGCCCTTAGCCCATGATGTGCTGCCCAGTTTAATCCTATTATAAAATATAGTAACTTTAACCTACACACCCCTCAATGCCCTGCCCTCAATGTGCCTGTCCAGCAGATGCTTAAATGTCCCTGATGACTCTGCGCCTACCACCACCACCGCAGGCAACGCATTGCATGCATTCACAACTCTACAGAAAGAACCTACCTCTGACGTCACCTCTATACCTTTCCCCTGATATTCAAAGTTTGGGAGAAGATTTGTAGCTCGGTGATCGTTGTTGTGGTTCTCCTCGCCGAGCTGGGTATTTGTGTTGCAGACGTTTCGTCCCCTGTTTAGGTGACATCCTCAGTACTTGGGAGCCTCCTGTGAAGCGCTTCTGTGATGTTTCCTCCATCAT
>NW_025214363.1:34249-36949 GCF_004010195.1 Chiloscyllium plagiosum | reverse complement strand
CCCTGACCCCCTCACACTCACTCCTTCACCGTCCCCCTGATCCCCTCACATTCACTCCATCACCGTCACCCTGACCCCCTCACACTCACTCCATCACCGTCAACCTGACCAACTCACACTCACGCCATCACCGTCACACTGACCGCCTCATACTCACTCCATCACCATCACACTGACACCTGAACACTCGCTCCGTCACCGTCACCCTGACCCCCTCACACTCACTCCATCACCGTCTCCCTGACGGCCTCACACTCACTCCATCACCTTCATCCTGACTCACTCACACTCACTCCATCACCGTCACCAAGACCCCTTCACACTCACTTCATCACCTTCACCCTGACCCCCTCACACTCACTCCTTCACCGGCACCCTGATCCCCTCAGACTCACTCCATCACTGTCAACCTGACTCCCTCACACTCACGCCATCACAGTCACACTGACCCGTTCACACTCACTCTATCACCGTCACAGTGATCTCATCACGCTCACTCCATCAGTCACCCTGACCTCCTCACACTCACTCCATCACTCTCACACTGATCCCCTCACACTCACTCCATCACCGTCACCCAGACATCCTCACATTCACTCCATCACCATTACCCTGATCCCCTCAGACTCACCCCATCACCGTCACAGTGATCCCATCACACTTACTCCATTACCGTCACCATGACTCCCTCATACTTACTCCATCACCGTCACACTGACACCCGAACACTCACTCCATCACTGTAACCCTGACTCCCTCACACTCGCTCCATCACCGTCACCATGAACCCCTCACGCTCACTCCATCACAGTCACACTGAACCCTTCAAACTCACTCCATCAGCGTCACAGTGACCCTCTCACACTCACTCCAACAGAATCATACTGACCTCCTCACACTCATCCATCACCATCACACTAATCCCCTCACACTCACTCCACGACCGTCAAACGGTCAATCTCACACTCACTCCATCACTGTCAACCTGAACCCCTCACTATCGCTCCATCACCGTCACCATGAACCCCTCACGCTCACTCTCATCACAGTCACACTGACCCCTTCACAATCACTCCATCAGCGTCACAGTGACCCTCTCACACTCACTCCAACAGAATCATACTGACCCCCTCACACTCATCCATCACCATCACACTAATGCCCTCACACACACTCCACGACCGTCAAACGGTCAATCTCACACTCACTCCTTCACTGTCACACTAACCCCTCACACTCACTCCATCACCACCACCCTTAAGCTCTCACAATCATTCCATCACCGTCACCAAGACCCCTTCACACTCAGTCCATCACCTTCACGCTTACCGCCACACAATCCTCCATCACCGTCACCCTGACACCCTCACACTCACTCCATCACCATCACACTGACTCCCTCACACTCACTTCATCACCATCACACTGACCCCCTCACACCCATGCTATCCGCTCACTCCATCACAGTCACACTGAACCCTTCAAACTCACTCCATCAGCGTCACAGTGACCCTCTCACACTCACTCCATCACCGTCACCCTGACCCCCTCACACTCACTCCATCACTGTCACACTGATCCCCTCACCCATCACTTCATCACATTCACCCTGACCTGCTCACACTCACTCCATCACCGTTACCCTGACCCTCTCATACTCATTGCATCACCGTCACCCTGACCCCCACACACTCACGCCATCTCCATCACACTGATCCCCTCACACTCACTCCACCACTCTAACACTGATCCACAGGCCCACCACTCTCTGGCTGATGAAATGTCTCCGCATTTCTGTTCTAAACTTAACCCCTCTAATTCTAAGGCGGTGTCCATGGGTCCTAGTCTCCTCGCCTAACGAAAACAATTTCCTATCCACCCTCTCCAAGCCATGTATTATCTTGTAAGTTTCTATTAGATCTCCCCTTAATCTTCTAAACTCCAATGAATGCAATCCCAGGATCCTCAGCAGTTCCTCGTATGTTAGACCTAACATCACAGGGATCATCCATGTGAATCTTCGCTGGACACGATCCAGTGCCAGTATGTCCTTCCTGAGGTGTGGGGCGCACAACTGGGCACAGCACTCCAAATGGGGCCTAACCAGAGCTTTATAAAGGCTCAGTAGCACATTGCTGCTTTTATATTCCAACCTTCTTGATATAAATGACAACATTGCATTCGCTTTCTTAATCACGGACTCAACCTGCATGTTTACCTTTCGAGAATCCTCGACAAGCACTCCCAGATGCCTTTGTACTTCGGCTTTATAAATTTTATCACCGTTTAGAAAGTAGTCCATGCTTGTATTCTTTTTTCCAAAGTGCGAGACCTCGCATTTGCTCGCAGTGAATTCCATCAGCCATTTCCTGGACCACTCTCCCAAACTGTCTAGATCCTTCTACAGCCACCCCACTTCCTCAGTACTACCTGCCTGTCCACCTAACTTCGTATCATCGGCAAACTTCGCTAGAATGCACGCAGTACCTTCATCCAGATCATTAATATATAACGTGAACAGCTGCGGCCCAAACACTGAACCCTGTGGGACACCACTTGTCACTGGCTGCCATTCTGAAAAAGAACCTTTTATCCCAACTCTCTGCCTCCTGTCAGACAGCCAATCCTCAATCCATGCCAGTAGCTCACCTCGAACACCATGGGCCCTCACCTTACTCAGCAGCCTTCCGTGTGGCACCT
>NW_025214363.1:26995-33998 GCF_004010195.1 Chiloscyllium plagiosum | reverse complement strand
GTTGATTGGTGGTGGGGATGGTGTTTTGAAATGTGCTTCAAGGGGACGGCCTTTATCCAAGATATATTCATTTCTTTCTACGTGGAGACCCAATGACGATGGGAATGGCTGACTGCTTCTGAATGAAGAGGCCGTGACTGCTGCCAGGACAGTGGGTATTCACCAACATGATGTACTGTGCATGGGTACACTGTAACATTAATAGAGAGAGAGAGTTCCTTCATTTCCTCTACCTTTCCCCATTGACATGGTACTCTGCAGATGCAATATTCACCATCAGGAATCCCACTCTACTGGATACACCCGGCAGCTCCCTGCTGAGGGAGAAACATTCTAGTTACCTCATCCACCAAATATATCCTCCATCACCGAATGGTGACATTGATGTTGAGATAATGGGAAATGATGGATATGTCACCTAGTCCTGCTTGGAAAGTTCTGGATCATAGAAGCTGAATGAAACAGAGACCCTAACAGCCACTGGCAGCAGCATCCTCCCCCTGGTGTGAAGCTGCAGGTCGTGTTGAAGGAGGTGACACCGCTCTGTGACCAGCTCCTTGTTCAGTCAGGGTCCCCTCACACTCTGCTCCTGGGTTAAGTGAAGCTTGGGAAGCTGTTCCTTGAAAACCCGATGTGGATACAGCAGATCCCTTTCCCCACACACACTCACTGCGTGGTTTCAGAGCTTTCCCTCTCTGCAGCCTCTGCTCCATTTGTTGTTCATGTTACAGACCCAGATGCTGTAACTACAGTCCCCATGCTCCATCCAGAGTTGGGTCACCCAATCTTCAGGTCTCCCTGAATGTCTGAGGCAGCTCGCAGCACATCCTCCAGCAAACCATCGCCAGCCCCTTCACTAAATTTTCCATTACAGGCGTCAGTCACAAACCCATCGGCTACAAGTGTTGTGGACCAGACCGGATCCCTCCAAAAATGTTTTAAGAAGGCCGTTTAGACCCAAACCTTTCCTTATTTTGAATATAGATGGAAAGTGTGCCTTACAGATATGTTGTGACTGGTCAAACCACGCAACATTAAGCAAAATATAATCTATTCAAATGGTTTAGTTAAAATACATTCAAAGAAAAGAACATTTTGGGATAGCTTATATGTTGGAATACTTACACAAACAATAGATACCGTACCTTATTGGTTTACACCGCTTGGCACAAAGATATATTCGAATACAGATCCTTCCAGCAGTTTTCTAATCCAGGAGGAAACAACATCAACAGAGATCTCAGAGAGAAAAGCAGCTCGGTATTGAAACTTCCAAACCTTTTGGGATCC
This sequence comes from Chiloscyllium plagiosum, assembly GCF_004010195.1. Taxonomy (NCBI): domain Eukaryota; kingdom Metazoa; phylum Chordata; class Chondrichthyes; order Orectolobiformes; family Hemiscylliidae; genus Chiloscyllium; species Chiloscyllium plagiosum. The sequence continues at coordinate 32,708 of NW_025214363.1, read as the reverse complement.
CTAGCAGGTTTTGAATGCTGCAACTAAAAATAAAACGAGAAAACCTGGTCTTGGAGAGCGGGCCACTGCCCTTTCATTGTTCTCACAGTTTTAATGAAACCCACAGTCTTTATTAGTTATTTACTTAAACTGTTTTCAGACAGCAGTTCTGCACCTCTGCCTTTAAAACCTCCATTCAAAAAAAAACATAGAGAAAATAATCTTTTTTACAGATAGTATTCTCACGACTCCATCTTTAATAAAATACTCCATTAATATACAAAGGTAGACTCATTTTAGACCTCCTAATATTCCTCTATTAATAGACTGTAATGCATATACATTACACTGATTGTGAGAATTCAAATGTTCACAACTAATATCGATTTCAGGCATTTTGCTCCTGCCAAAGAATGCCTTTGTCTTTCTTCATCCAAGTCTCCACAACGTGTAAAAATGTATTTTTCTCGCCCTGTCAACTGTATAATTTCAAACTGAATGTCAGCAATAATAAACTCAATCGAAACAGACTGGTATTTTTCTCCCTAAACTTCACGATCTATGATAAAGATTTGTCTCACATATGTTACTCGCAATTTAAATGCTGAAATGTTGTAACGCCAACACCAAGCCCAAGACCTCCTTCCCCATCGTACAATAAATCTGTTGATGTTTGCATTGGACACTCCAATCACACGTTACATAATGGAGCACTTCTCATCTCTCCAATACTCCCTCTGAATGACATAGCTCCTCACGTCTCAGCAAAAAAAGAGTTACATGCTTCTGTACCTCTTAATGTTCTAACCTTTTTACCTGCTACTCCCGGTCTATGCAAGTAAACCTTACTCTCACAGGTATATGTTTTAAGAAGATCTCGCACATTCTTCTCAATCACTCACAGAAACCAGCCTTTGATTTCTGAACTCAATCATCATCATCAGCCATTTCAGCTTCTAATCTTGCCATTCTTTCTCTCTGCTCTTCCACACGAGTTCTCACGACTGCAGGAAGTGAATTGTTGAACTTCTCCAAAATAAGAATCTCTCTAAGAGTTTCATAGGGTTGCTCTGTTTTTAAAACCAATACCCACTTTTCTAAATTACTTTGTTTGATCCTTTCAAACTCAATGTGCGTTTAACTGGGGACCCTTTTTTAGATTCCTGACATGCTGTCTGTCGGCTTCTGGCCCAAGGTCATATGCACTTCAGATGGCTTTCCTCACCACTCCACACTGGCCAGATACGTCCTCCGATAGGGATGCAAATACCTACCAGCTTTGTTTGGATAAACTAAATTCATATGGTCACTGGTCACTTGATTTGTTTAGCCACTTTCTCAAATGAAATTCAAAAGGCTTCCCCATCCTTCTCATCAAATTTAGATAATGTCCGGATGCATTTAGACAGAACTCCATCAGGCCATTGGTTACAATAGGGTTGTACAACCTCACTATCCTCCTCATCCCGCCGACCGTCTACCTTCATCTCCGCCTTTTGTGTCAACTTTCCTCTCTAATTGCAAACTTTTTAAGTTGAAACTCTCTGCTTTTCTTCTCTCCATTCTCTATCTTTCTTCTTCATTCCTTTTTGTTTTATTTCTACTTTTCATCATAATTCAAACTGTTTCAATTTCTTCTCATGTTCAAAGTGCCTCATTTGAAATTGAATTCTAGCCATTTCCAAAGAGTGTGATGGCGGTTCCACCAAATGTAATTGCCGAGCTATAGCTGTAATTATCTCTCCTTTTCTCACAGACAAACACAACCCCAACTCCAGCTTGTCTGCCAATTCCTACAGCTTTGCCTTCATTACCTTTTGCAAAACCCCGAACTTCACTTCTTCCACACCAGAGAACTCTTAGTGACTGAAAGAATCTTAACACACAAAACACTGCTTAAACCAACCGAATTCAACACCCAGAGCAAAAGACACTAACAACTATCATACGTGCCCTTTGAACCCAATAGCCTCCTGGTTCAGACTCTCTAGTGTATGAATGGGCTTATTCTGGATGCTCTGGTTTCCTCCAACAACCCAAAGATATGCATGTCAGATGCATTGGCCATACTAAATTGTTTGTAGTTTTCAGGGATGTGTGGGTTAGGCGCCTTAGTCGGGGTAAATGTGTCATAATAGGGTAGAGGAATGGGTCTGGGTAGGTTACTCCTCGGAGGATCGGTGTAGACTTGATGGGTAGTATAGCCTGTTTGCACACTGTAGGGATTGTAATTCTAAACCAAATTTGGTGTTCTTGATTTAGAACAAGACAAAAGTCTCCAGTTTACTATAGACCAATTAGACTGTCTCAAACTATTATAAGAAGGTAGCTTGGATGCCAGCCTTTTCTTAATGTAAAGGTAGATGTGAGTTGGGAGTTCCAGATGTGATGTACTAGTCAAACCACTCACTATTAAGCAAAACACAAGATATTTAAACGCTCTAATGAAAATCCATACAAAATGAAGATGAATTTAGAATAGCTTAACTATTGGAAACCTTAACTGAATGATGGATACAGTACCTTCTACAAATGAACTGTTCCAATTTATTAACATCACCTAAACACAGGATGGCACCGTGGGCGGCATGGTGGCACAGTGGTAAGCACTGATGCCTCACAGCGCCAGAGACCTGGGTTCAACTCACACCTCAGGCAACTGACTGTGTGGAGTTTGCACATTCTCCTCGTGTCCGCACGAGTGCTCCGGTTTCCTCCCACAATCCCAAAATGTGCAGGTTAGGTGAATTGCCCATGTTAAATTGTCCGTAGTGTTAGGTGAAGGGGTAAATATAGGGGAATGGGTCTGGATGGCTTGCTCTTCGGCACGCCGGTGTGTACTTGTTGGGCAGAAGGGCGTGTTTCCACACTGTAGGTAATGCAATCTAATCTGAACAATACCCCCCTTGGCAAAAAGGAGGATTGAGACAAACATTCTTGCATACAGTTCTCCAATCCAGGAGGAAACAGTATCAAGTGAGGTTTCAGAGAGAATAGCATCGAGGGATAATTTACTAAAACTTCCAATCCTCCTGGGATCCCAAGCACCTAGTAACTGTAAATCTACAAGAACAAAAAACTGAAATGCCTGGATGTGCGAGCTGGCCATTTTTACTACAATTTACTAAAAACACTAAGAGCCTCATAAGTTGTTTACTTGAGCCGTTTTCAGTAGGCATTTTGGCCTTTAAGATCTCTAACTAAAAAAAAGGAGAAAATAACCTTTTTTTTAAAAAAAAAAAAGAGGTACAGCATTGTCATACAATTTAGATGCCTGGTCCTAAATTGTCCGTAGTGTTAGGTGAAGGGGTAAATATAGGGGAATGGGTCTGGATGGCTTGCTCTTCGGCAGGCCGGTGTGTACTTGTTGGGCAGAAGGGCGTGTTTCCACACTGTAGGTAATCCAATCTAATCTGAACAATACTCCCCTTGGCAAAAAGGAGGATTGAGACATACATTCTTGCATACAGTTCTCCAATCCAGGAGGAAACAGTATCAAGTGAGGTTTCAGAGAGAATAGCATCGAGGGATAATTTACTAAAACTTCCAACCCTTCTGGGATCCCAAGCACCTAGTAACTGTAAATCTACAAGAACAAAAAACTGAAATGCCTGGATGTGCGAGCTGGCCATTTTTACTACTATTTACTAAAAACACTAAGAGCCTCATAAGTTGTTTACTTGAGCCGTTTTCAGTAGGCATTTTGGCCTTTAAGATCTCTAACTAAAAAAAAGGAGAAAATAACCTTTTTTTTTAAAAAAAAGAGGTACAGCATTGTCATACAATTTAGATGCCTGGTCCTTTACCCAAGGGGCTTCCTCGTGTTACTGATAGTAAGGTCACCTGAGAGGGGCAAACACAGGTTCAGACCAAGTTACAAGAATGTGTCTCATGACTTCTGAAACACGCCTGTTCATGGATTATCACATGGGGCATACCGGGAAGTGAACAACAGCTTGACACATCCCATTTCATTATTTCTGAGCTATACAATTCTAGCACTCGATACACTAGGGAGCCAAAACCCAATGAGAAAGTGAGGACTGCAGATGCTGGCGATCAGAGCTGAAAAATGTCTTGCTGGAAAAGCGCAGCAGGTCAGGCAGCATCCAAGGAGCAGGACAATCGACATTTCGGGCATCAGCCCTTCTTCAGGAATCTGCTGGAGATCAGAGTTGAAAATGTGTTGCTGGAAAAGCGTAGCAGGTCAGGCAGCATCCAAGGAGCAGGAGAGTCGACGTTTCGGGCATGAGCCCTTCTTCAGCCAAAACCCAAGGCCAGGGAAAATTACAGAGGTTAGATTACTTACAGAGTGGAAACAGGCCCTTCGGCCCAACAAGTCCAAACCAACCCGCCGAAGCGAATCCCACCCAGACCCATTCTCCTACATTTACCCCTTCACCTAACACGACGGGCAATTTAGCACAGTCAATTCACCTAACCTGCACATTTTTGGATTGTGGGAGAAAACCGGAGCACCCGGAGGAAACCCACGCAGACACGGGGAGAACATGCTTATTCCACACAGTCAGTCGCCTGAGGGGGGAATTGAACCCGGGTCTCTGGCGCTGTGAGGCAGCAGTGCTAACCACTGTGCCACCGTACCACCCACAGGGGACAGAGAGATTCACAGTAAAGCCAGAAACAGACAGTTAATTAACTGAAAAGATGCTGTGGAAATATGGGGGAAAAGACAGGGCAGTGGGACGAACTGGAGAAGTGAGATCTTCGAGAGTAAAATTACAAGAATGAGAACATTGAATAAACACATTGTCAGATCAGCGGAAATGGTTTGTTACATCAAATTCTAAAACTGCTTCACAGAACACCACAAACAACATAAACTAGGAAAAGATGACAGCCCAGTCATGGAGGTGCTATGCTGGCCATGCTAGTGTGTTGCTCAGTAAACTACACCATCTTTCCAGCATGAGAGTATTGTAAATGTTACTATCATATGTTAACTATACTCGAAACAGATTACTGCCTACAATGGGAAAGTTTGCAGTGTGTGTGTGTGTGTGTGTGTGTGTGTGTGTTCATCAGAGACTGAAAGAGAGAGTGTATGCGTGCGCGACTGGCGTGGTTGAATGTGAAACTCATCGTTTGAGAAGGAACGCACATGGAGGAAACTATTTTAATTATGAACAACTGGCAGGCTCTTTGTTAGTCAATAGAGAGAACGAGAGAAGTTTCATGGACAGATGAGGTAAAGTGTTTGAGAATGTTAAAATAAAGGCATTGCCAGACACAATAGCAATATACATCGGCGTGCACGTGAATGACAGATGGATGGGGGTTTGGTGTGAGTTCGAATCAGATTTGCTTCGGCAGGATTGAAGCCAAGGGTATCAGCAGCAGATTATTGACTTCATTAAGACTGTACTTCAAAGCTCAAGATTCAAACAGCAGAGGCAATAAACCAATGAGATATATCCTGGAATAGTGAGTATTTCAAGTTAGAAATGGTCAGGGAATGGTGTCAAGATTCAGCTCATGGTCAAAGGGATGTCCCACAGTTGTGACTTGTGTGCTTCAGCCGCAGATATTGGCCAGGGATGGGATGGAAACAGTGGAAGGAAGTGGAATTTGGAACCAGAACAGTAGACAGTGACTTCCATGCTCTTAATATTTAAATAACAAAGGCAATGATACAATGCATTGTTGTTCTCCGCTGGAACTTAGTAGGTCAACATAGAGACCCGTGAATAACACTGCCAGAGCAGAGATGGAG
>NW_025214363.1:0-3531 GCF_004010195.1 Chiloscyllium plagiosum | reverse complement strand
GCCATGGTGGGATTTGGCCCAAGGTGCACAGAACATTATCTAGGTCTCTGGATTAATAGTCCAGAGATATTATCACTAGGCCATCGCATCCCCAACTTGAGCACAGCAAGATCACACAGTAACAATTTAAAAATGAAAAGAAAATCCACTTTATTTTCTATCATTGTGAGTGATTATCATTCAAGGGCAATGATGAGAACTCTCCTGCTCTTCTTTAATACAATTTTTACAGGATCATTTATATTCACTTAAAAAACTATAAAGGCCTCAACTTAATGTCTGAACACAGCACCTCCAAAAATACAAGCTTCCCTCAATCCAGTGCTGGGATATATTTTGTGCTCAAGTTAAATATTTGCTGCTGAACCACCAGATTTAGAGACGTGACTGTGACAGGCTGAACCACTGCAGCTTTTGAGTATTTGTGTGTATGTGTGTGTGTGTGTGTAAACACACCTGAAGGATAAACTCCTCTCGCACAAAATATTCACACAGCAGAGCGTCTTACCTGTTCTGATTTGATATGTTCGCCAGCGTTGAAGACATCTGAATAGTGTTGCCGCTCAAAGACGCGTTCCAGAGCCTCCAACTGCTGCTGGGCAAACGCTTCACTCCGCAGCTGCTTCCGTACACTCTCCGCAGTTCCCTGAGAATCACCATTTGGCCCAGAGGCATCCTGGGTATCTAAGAGGAAGAGGACACAAACTGCATTTTATGTTTTTTTTTGTCTGAATTGTAAAGGGGGTTTTCTTAACATTTTAAATAAAATGCTGAACAGGCTGAAGAATATTAACATTGCCCTCGAGAGACTTCTGCCCTTGAGAAAGCAGCTGAATTCTCAACCCAGGAGGAAAAGAAATGCCGAAATGTGTTCGAAAGACACATGTAATGGTCCAACTTGAATTGGAATTTCAAGGATGGAGGACCAGTAGCCCAACACCTTCATTTCCCAGTTACTGTGGATTTTATTAAACTGGTTTTTCCCGCTGTCATAATCTATATCGACATGACTACGTAGTCCTTAAGTGAAGTTAGAGATTAATATCGGATGCAACAGGACAGTTTCACAGGGTGCTTCCTTGCCCTGAAGACTGTTCTACATTTAGAACCATAGAGTCACACAGACCCTTCATTCCAACTCACCCATGTCAACCAAGTATCCTAAACTGAGCTAGTCCCACTTGCTTGTGTTTGGCCCACATCCCTCTCAAGCTTTCTATTCAAATACCTGTCCAAATGTTTCTTTAAATATTGTAATTGTATCCACTCCAACACTTCCTCTGGCAGTTCATTCCATATACTTCCCTCTGTAAAATATTGCCCCTCACATCCCTTTTAAATCTTTATCCTCTCACATTAAACCTACAACTTCTAGTTTTAGACTCCTGTACCCTGGGGAAAAGACCTTGGCTGTTCACCTGATCTCTGCCTCTCATGATTTTATAAACCTCTACAAGGCCACCCCTCAGCCTCCTATGTTCAAGGGAAAATGAGTCCCAGCCCATCCAGCCTCTCATTATAACTCAGATCCTCCATCTTCTGACGGAGCAGGTGCTAAAGACCTTTCTTCCAACGATATGACAGTGCTGATGATATCATTGAGATGTGACTGCCGTTTTAACCTGAATGAGAAGCAATGGGTAAAGTTCAGCTTTGACATCAGCCCAAAATGAGACACGTGTTAGATACGCGGCCTGATATTCTGTTCCGAACTGCAAGCAATACTGCATTTGCAAGTTATCACTTTTGCTAAAAGGCTCTTGTTCAATCTCTGTGCATTTCCCAATGGATAAACACAGCAGGGAAACATTTTGGATTGAAGACTTATGAATCGTGAAAGAAGATTAAATTAAAGAGGACCCGACAACTGTTGAGGTGATCCCAGGTTAAATCAGATCCTGCAGAAGGATCACTAAACCCGAAAGGTTAATTCTGTTTCAGTCTCCACAGATCATGCCAGACCTGCTGAGTTTCTCCAACAATTTCTGTTTTTGTTCTGATTTCCAGCGTCCACAATTCTTTCAGTTTTAAATCAGATCCTTATCTGCAAGCTATTGAGTCAAGCCTGATTCCATCTCCACATGATTTAACTCTGAGGGCAGATCCTTTAGATTTGAGGACTGGTTGTGGAGTGATGAATTTGTGACTTGCTGTTCAAAGAGGGGCAGCTATGACCTAGATGGGTCATAGGTATGACAAGCTGACAAATCCCTCAATGCCTGGTTACACAGGTCATTACACAACTGCTCCTTGAACGTCCTCAGCCCCAGCTGTACTGCACCAGACTGGAGAGCAAAATAAAAAAAACTCAGAATCATGAAATCCCTACAGTGCAGAGAGAGGCCATTCAGCCCATCGAGTCTGCACGAATGTTCCAAAGAGTGTCACACCTAAACCTACCTATCCCCATCATCCCACATTTTAGGAATTAGAATTTGAATTTGCCATAGTTATTCCACATAGCCTGCACATTCTTAAGGTCATTCAGCATGGAAACAGACCCGTTGGTCCATTTAACCATACCGACCATGTTCCCAAAATAAACAAGTCCCACCTGCCTACATTTGTTTGGCCCATATCCCATATTATAGACAATTTAGCATGGACAATCCACCTAACCTGCACATTTTTGGACTATGAGAGGAAACTGGAGTATTCGGAGGAAACCCACACAGACACAGGGAAAACATGCAAATTCCAGATAACCTGTCACCCAAGGCTGGACTTGAACCCAGGTCCTTCGCACTGTGACCTCAGTGATAGCCACTGAGCAACCGTGCTGCACCTTTGGGCCAGTTTGGCATCTGTGCCTGTTCTCAACAGTTGGAGGCACTGCTGAGTATACCAGAGGCTTATCTATGAGTTCCCATCTACAAGGTCTCCTCCGAGCTCCCACCAGGATATAATGGGATGAGTAGAACAATCCAACCTCTTGAAGACCCTTTGCAATGAGTGGAGCAGGAATTCTCCAATGGATCCAGCTCCGAACTCAATTTTTAGCTCCTTTCTCACACCTGTGGTTAATGACACCCCCCACCCCAGATAAAAGGCAGGAATTTTGGCCGTGTGTTCTTCAGAAGAATTGCCTACTATATCAGCATTTATACAGTCATAGAATCACATACGGAACAATTCTATGGAATCAGACCCTTCGGTCCAACTCTTCCAAGCCCGACCAAGTTTCCAAACTAAACTAGTCCCACTTTCCTGCATTTGGCCTATATGTTCCCCCTAAACCTGCCCTTTTCATGCACCTGTCCAAATGTATTTTATATCTTGTAACTACCTGCATGAATCAGTTCCTCTAGCAGCTCATTCTACAAACAAACCTTCATAACCTCCACTTTGCTTTCTGCAGAAGACAGATAGGTGAGTCAGTCTTTCAAATTGGATCAGTGGCCAGAATCCTCCATTCTTGAATGTCAGAGGTGAACGTGGCAGGAGGGGAAGCTAATCGAGGAGGGGCTGGGGGTGGGGTTAGCATCAGGGAGGGACCCAGCCCATCAGAAATTTAACCTGGAGGTGGAGGGT
>NW_025214362.1:25224-42387 GCF_004010195.1 Chiloscyllium plagiosum | reverse complement strand
GTCCCGCCCTCTCTCTCTGACGCACCCTGTCTCCCTGGTCTTTCCCTCTCCCTCTGACCAGAGACTGGGGTGTGTTCGGGGGTCGGTTGGTCGTGAGGCTGCGTGTGGGGGAGGTGAGTTGTGGGAGGTCGGAGGAGGTGAAATTGGGGTAGAGATGGAACTGCTGGAGGGAGGCAGAGACGGTAGGAAAGAGAGAATGAGGGTGAGGGGAAAGGGAATAGTGGAGGCACATTGAGAAACCGGTGTTGGGAGGAGTGTGACAGGGGGGACGAGGGAGTGTGAAGAGGAGTGGTGGTGAGAGAGAGGGAGAGAATTGTGTAGAATGAGTGGGGGAGAGTAAATGGGGAGGCCAGGCTGCAGTGGGGGAACAGAGGGAGTTAAACCAAGCTAATGATCTCAGGCCGCGGTGCCCTCCCCTTCCCTGAGGACAAGGACTTGGGGCTGAGTCTGTCTCTCTCCAGCTCAGCTTCTCCAACACAAAGACACACAACAACATCGGTCACTCTGCTGCTCGGCACGCTTTAATCGACATTTTTATTGTTTACAAATGGAAGTGATGGATACAGTCAGTGGGATGGTGCCTTTTCTCACTGGCCCCTGTTTCCCTGTAACCCCCCTGTGGGATAACGATGGACAAACCAGCGCTACACTCAGTCTGTTACCATAGCGACAGGCTGCTCCATCGCTGACACACTGAATTGAAATGAGAAAATCCCGGATGGATTGATTAATCAGCGAATTTGATTGATGGATGGATTGGGGTGAAGGGATATTTCAGCACATTTTTTAGCTGCTGCCTGAACTTAGTCTGGGTCACGGCATAAATCGCAGTGTTTGTGCAACAACTGAGGAGCTGCAGCATGAAGCCCAATTCCCGCATAAAGCCATGGAGATACACAGGGGTACCCACTAAATAATACATCCGGTACCATATAGAATACAGCATTAACGTTGACCATAACAGGATGAAATTGGCCGAGATTACAAACAATAAAATGATGGATTTTCTTCGGTTTCTCATTTCTGTGTCAGACTGAGCGTCCCCATTGGTGTGAGCGCGGAGTCTCCTGCGGGCTCTGGTCACTAGAAAAATGTGTCTGACGGTGAGAACATTGAGCAGCAGAATCAGGAGAAATGGGACACACGGGGTTAGAATGTGGTGGAGGAACTCGATTGTGACCCAGACAATGGAGGATCTAACAGCGACTGTTACCTCACAAAACCATGGGCGGTTCACCAGCAAGTACTGAAACGTGAGCATAAAATACCAGAAAATGTTCTTTAAACAGCTCAGCACAGTCACTGCTCCCAGAACCACAGCCACCGCTTTCTCACTGCAATATTTACTTTTCAGCATCTGGCAACAAATGGCCACAAACCGATCAAAGGTGAAAGTCACGGTGAACACAATGGGAATGTGTCTCATTATCAGGTCGAGGATAATGACCAGGAGATCCGCCGCTGCCATGGCCCCCAGGTAACGTCTGACACATGGAGACAATCCACAATCTTTATAAAGCAGGACGTAGATGGTCACTACGTTAACTGTGAGGAAGGAAAACAAACAAATTATCCATCAGCCTGGAGGCAAAGGGACCCGTTTGATCGGGGACCCAGTGAGATTTTCAAATGTGTCCCTGTATTCAGGGATTTATTAAAATAATTGGAGCTGGAATACCTAATGGGAAGGTCTGGATTACTGACAAAAATGTGACATAAACCACAGGAAACCCTCCCTCCCCAAACACACAGAGACACATCCATGAGGACAGATGGCTTCTGGAACATTCCCACACCCTCGATCCCTCGAGAGCAGACACAGGTCACTCCTTCCCAGTTCCTAATCCGGAGGGTGAAAACGTTGCTGTCCTGAAGGATTCTCTCCCAGTTTCCTGAAGACAAACGGAGTTTGGGAATTTCTGTATTTTGGTGTAAATTGTGGTCGATCCTGTGTCGTGAAGAAATGTAAACGCAGGGAAAACGTATTCTCCCCTTTAACTGCCTGAGGAGCCTTCGGAACAGTGTCTCCTTCTCCCTCGAACGGCATCTCTTCCCTCGGGAACTTATCGTTTGTTCAATTCACTGACGTCCGGCCGTTCACAAACAATGTCAGGGACAGAACGTTCCGGGGAACTCCTTGACCTGTCCATCACCTTTCCCCTCTACCCACCCCACCAACATGGTGTACTGTGCCTGGGCACACTGTAACATTAATAGGGTGAGAGACGGAGGGTCCAATCACAGGAATGGGAACTAAAGACATTGCCAGATCAGCTGAAATGGCTAGATATACCACATTCTCAATCCACCTCACAGAACCAGCCCAGACACCATCAACCCAGAGGAGATATCTGTTCACCGTGGAACACTGTGCAGACCCGGCCAGTGTACTGCTCAGTACAACCCAGCAATCTGTCCAGATTCACCCATTGCACTGGTCAATACAATCCAGCAATCTGTCCAGAGTGAAACACTGCACAGATCAGATCAGGGCATTGATCTATAAACCCAGACTAGATACCTGTCCAGCACGGGGAGCTGTGCATATCGCAGCGGGGCACTAATATATGAACCTGAAACAAATATCCATCCAGTATAAGGAGTTACACAAACCACATCATTGCATTATCTATAAACTTCAACCACATAGTCTGAACAGCACAGCGACCTGTGCAGTGATCACCGTTAAATCATCTGTAAACCAAGCGCAGTTACCCTCCCAGCATGTAGGACTGTGTACACCGCCCCAGTGCATTGCTCAGTAACACTGTTAGATCCATGCCCAGTGTGGGGAAACTAGCAACCCATGCTGGAAGTGACAGGATGTGCAGTTCCCATCCATTTCCAGCTCGCTAATCTCCATTGTGCCATGACAAGGTGGTGTTGTGGGTGTGAACATCACTGCCAGAGAGAGATGGCGGGGGAATCAGGTTAAATATCACCACATGGGAGGGGTTTGGGGTATAGACAGAGAGGGGGAGACTGAGAGACAGTGTCATGGAAGGATGTGCTCCCAGGTTTCAGAATGCTGAAATGTGGACACTTCGATAGCATCCTGTAATATGAGCCTGTCTTCCCGGGAAAGATGGGTAAAAGGGACATTTGTGTGAAGACAGATGAGCATTTGTTCTGCATCTTTGTAACTGGAATTAGTTTCAACAGAATCTTTGACTCATTGGGCAGATTCTAACAATACGTCATCTTTGTTTGATTTTCCTTGAATGTGACAGAGGGATGGTTCACACGAGGCTGAGCTAATTTCCAGGTGCTATTGTATCCAACTCACCTCATTAACTACCCACCCCACCCATGGTGTCCTGCTCATTCAATACCAGCCCGAGTCTCCCACCCATCATGGCTGGAGGTACTCACGATCGCCCGGGTGCCCCTGGATATTCTGTGATCCCTGACATTGGTGCCATCTTAAAAAGGCCAATGGGCACACAATTAATCTTTCTCTGTTAGGAGCTGCCCTGCACAGTTGACCCCGAGCATGGCAGATAAGGGGCAATTACACCACGTTGTGTCGACAGGGACATGGAGGTCCTGGTGGAGTGGCTAGCATTGAGGGGGGGCATTCTCTTCCTAGAGGGGGTCACATCACCATACCCACCGAGCATGGTCTGAGTTCACCACCCAGCTCAGTGCACTATCTGCGGTCTGAAGAAATGTCCAGCAATACAGGACAAGCATCAATAACCTTCCCCGTTCCGACAGGATAAGGATTAACGTATTCTCTCTGTTCCCTCACACTCACGGTATATCTGTTTTAGCAGTGACCCCCGAACAAGGCTCCTGCTCCACCACTCTCACTGCTGCAAGCCTCACCTTCTCTCTCTCTGGCTCTGTCTCTGTCTCTCTCTGTCTCTGTCTCGCTCTCTCTCGCGCGCCATCTCTCTCCCGCGCTCTCTCTCTCATGCTCTCTCTCTCGTTCAGTCTCTCCCCCTCCACTTTGTCCCCCTCCACTAATAACACTGCATGGATACATCACTGTGGACTTACTACCTCCAGATACCTCACCATGAACCTGTCTCCCACCTACACCAGCACTAACAGCAGGGCCACTCAATCCCACCCTTCCTCCCTCCTTTCCTCCCATTCCAGGAGAAAGAGCCTAGAGTAGGACAGAAAGGGCCAAGCCGGGTGGTGGAGTGCCCAATGTCTGTTCCCTCACCCACCGCCCCCCGCCATTTGGGGAGGACCCTGGTTGGAGGCAGACAGGACCGGGATGCCTTGTGTGTAGATTATGAAACATCCACGTCCCCCCGACCGAGTAAGGAGCAATTTAAACCCACTGTAAGCTCCGTTTCCCCTCAGCTCAACTTAGAAGCCCTGGCCCTGATGCCATCTCCATTTTTGGTTGAGCTGGTACAAATGGAATCCCCACTTGTACAAATGGAATCTCGGTGGGCAGGAGGGTGGGTTCACAACACACCGTTACCTCCACCTCCCAGGAAGGGAGCACGGAGACTCCCTCCTACACCTCCTCCTGGAAACAGTTCAGATAATGAAAATAATCTGTGTTAGTAGCTGTTATCCCCACCTGTGACAGTTACTGCTCTCCTCATTTGTCCTGACATCTTCAACAATCTGTGCTCATATACACTCAGCGCTCTCGGTTCCTGCAGTCCCTTTATAATGGAACAGCCTGTTTTAAACTCTCTTTCATTGTCTTTCCTACCAAAGTGCATCATCTCAAACTGCTCTGCACTGATACCCATCTGCCTTAAACATGAACACTACAACAACGTGTGATTGTCCTGTTACAGTTCCATACTCTCCTCTATCGACTTCAGAGTTCTTCCAGGTTCGGTGACATCTACAAACATTGAGATTGTCATAGCCTCACAGTCCCCATGAAACAACTGAAATCCTGCCCCACATACACGAGTGTGAGCAAGTGAAATACTGCTATATTACAACCGACAGAGTCGAATAATGACATGTTGTCAATGGAGCAACAAAAGTGCTGACACATACCAGACAAGAGTAGATGAAATATTGACAATCCACAGAGCAAGCGAAATCCAGATAGGTTCCACTTATCTATTTTGATCAGGGTATAATATGATGAAGCTGAACGTATGTACTGTACCTTTAAGAGAGGATGAGTGCTGTTCTGAACTGACGGCTTAGAAGCATCTGAGATATGAGAGGATGGCAGACCCAGAAACAACATATTGCTATAGAGCTGGAGTCGGGTAATAAGTGGTTAAGAGAAAGGGTATCTCAGAGTTGAGAATAGTTGATGTAAAATATTCACTTGCAGGGTGAAAAAATAACTTGATGTTTTTATTTAAACAGTAGAATTTATCAGATCTGTCACTCATATTTTAACAGTTTACGAGGCGAATTGAGCATTTCTTTATGTTTCATTTAAGTTACCAGATGAGCTTCACGCCGTGCCCTAACCATTCCCGTGTGTGTATCTGTGTGTCTCTGTGTGGGGCAGGTCTGGCAGTCTATGTGGTGCTAAAAGTGATGCAATGCCACCCTCTGCTGGCCTCCCCACGCCACTGCACCGGCATTGGCAGAGGGTGAAAACCAACAGGGATTCATTCAGAGAGGGGGAGTGGGAGGGCATCTGCTCCCAGCACCATCCAAACTGATGTCTTATCCATGTACTGATCTAAATTTCCTTTAAACGTTGTAACTGCTCTCCAGTGAAAATAGTCCCAATCTACCCAACCTCTCCTTATAGCTCACTCCCTCCTTTCCCAGCAACATCCCGGTTAATCTCTTCTGAACCCTCTCCAGCTTAATAATATCAAAGTCAATAATATCAAAGTTAATAGTCAAAGCATTTTCGAAGGGTACGTTGAACATAGGTTTAGATGAGAGGGGAACATTTTAAAGTCACCTAAGGGGCAGCATTTTCACCAGAGGGTGGTGTGCCTATGCAATGAGCGGGCAGGATGACCAGACTGGACACAGTATTCCAAAGAGTTCTCACCAATGTCCTGTACAACCACAACACGACGTCCCAATTCCGACACTCAAAGGTCTGACCAATAAAGATAAGTGTGTTAAACACCTTCTTAATCACACTATCCATATGAGATGCAAATTTTAAAGAATTATACCTGACGGACGAGGTCTCTGTTCTACAAGACTGCCAAAGATCCTACGTTTAATTGTATAGGTCCTGCCCTTGTTTGATTTACCAAATCCAATACCTCACCTTAATCGAAACTAAACTCCATCTGCCACCCCTCAGCCCGGTGAGTGGTACTACAGCCACTCACCGTCCCCGTTTAATTTTAAATTGACCACCCCCCTCTCCAGGAGACCTGCACACTCCGGCCTTGATTTTCACAAAGACCCTGTGCTTGGTTTGCCTTGTGTGGTAAGTGAGAATAGGGACAGATTGCAGACACTGTAAATCAGCGGCCTGGTATCATTTCATGGTTTTAGGAAGAGGGCAGTCGCACGTTAGAGTTGGGTAACATTGATCGGTGTTTTGGGGCCAGAAATTAAGCTCTTTCTTCGTCTCTGGTGTTCAGTAATAAATATCCATTTGAGACCTTTCATTGGGCAGAGTGTGTCTGCAGGATTTATTTCCCTAATATTGCAGACTACAGATAATAGCGTTTAAAGAAGTTCATAGTTACTTTCGATAGCACAGTACGTACACTCAACATTCTACAGTTGAGACAAATATCTTGCGTTTGTTTCACAATGCAAAGTTCAGTAATGATTATAATAAATCCACATCGAGCTGAAAGCCGGCACTAAATTATGACTCAAAATCTGGGTATGATAGTGCAGTGTTTAGTGTCCCTGTCTCCGAACCAGAGCTTTTGATTTGATTCCAATTCCTGAAATGGGGTGGTAGTGTTCCTAGCTCTGGACTAGAATACCTGGATTCAAGTCCTGCCTGTTGCAGAGGTATGTCACATCATGTCAGAACAGGCTGATGAACAAACACACAGGAGAATAATGTGACAGCTTTATGGGTATTGCTGGGTGATGCTCTTGTCCCTACCTCCGGGCACAAAGGTCTAGGTGTAAATCCCACAGAAGTGTATTATGATACATCTGAACAAACTGATTAAACTCGACTTAGAATTGTTACTTGATGAAGAAGTAAGAGGTGCCAGTATTGCATTTCAGAATTTAGGCCCAGGATGACTGCAAGTACAGCCATTCGTGTTGATTGGAGTCACATTTCGCAGCAGTAGAGGTTTATACAATCAGAACGGTCATGGATAGGGTGAGTAGTCATAGTTTTTCCCCAGGTTTGGGGCGTCCAAAACGCAAGGGCATTGGTTGAATGTGAGAGGGGAAAGGTTTTGATGAGGCCTAAAGGGCATCTTTTCACATAAATGGTGGTGTACATATGGAATGAGCGGCCAGATGAAGTGGTGGAGGCTGGTACAACTACAGCATGTAAAAGGCATCTGGATGCTGGCAGACCTGCCGAGTTTTTCCAGCAATTTCTGTATTTCTTTAAAAAACGCATTCATTTTAACACAGGTATTCTGAATAAATAAAACATTTTATAAATGTAATCTGTCCGAGCAGGAACGGCCTATAACTCTCTCCCTCCTTCATTGTTCCTCATCATAGCAATGTGTGCGAGCTAAACAAAAATTCTCTACATTCGTCGTTACCATTCTTATTTTTATAGAATCCCTGCAGTGTTGAAACAGGCCCTTCGGCCCAACAAGTCCAGACCAACATTCCCAACCCATTGCCCTATATTTATCCCTGACTAATGCACCTAAGCTAGAAATCCCTGAACACTACAGACAATTTAGCATGACCAATCCACCTAACCTACACAATTTGAGCTGTGGTAGGAAACTGGAAGCTCACACAGAAAAGTGGAGAATTTGCAAACTCCACACAGACAGTCACCCAAGACTGGAATCAAACCCAAGTCCCTGGTGTTGTGAGGCAGCAGTGCTAACCACCGTGCTTCCCGTTGGGTGATCCCTGACCAGAATTCATTGGAATCTCCTCACTGCCCAAAGCAAAGGGAATTCAGCCAAATGCCAACTCTCCCAGGATGAAATCCCATTACGAGCACCTGTGTGAGAACAATATCTTCAGAAGCACAAGAACGTTTTGGACAATCTCGTATTGTTTTCCTTTTTTCATGAATTCGAATAATATCTGGACAAAGTTCTTTCAAGTTAAAATTGCAGAGATTTTGTTTCTCGGTGTGTGTGTGTGGTGTGTGTGTGTGTGTGCGTGTCATTGTTTTTAGAAAGGGAAATATTGATTATATATTTGCAATACCCAAATAGTTTGCCATTCATCTTTCCATCATAGTTTGAGTAACATTGCTTTGGATCATAAACGTGTTGGTTTTCCAGATGAAAGAAACCAGCCTGACTTGTTCCGAAAACTGACCCTGACCCAGTCTGAGACCGATATGATCGGCCATATCACCGACCTGGTTACATTTAACATTTGTGAGCAGTGGAGCAGTGGGACTAGAAAAGGAAACAGTGACCCAAAAAGCCAGGGAACTATCGACCGGTGAGCATGATGTCAGTGGTGGGTACGCTTTTGGTGGGGATTCTGAGGGATAGCATTTACATACATTTGGGAAGGCAAGGGCTGAGCGGGGTAGACAACGTGGCTTTCTGCATGGGAAATCATGTCTCATTAACTTGGTTCAGTTTTTTGAAGTGGTTACAAAGAAGATTGATGAAGGCAGTTTGGTAGACATTGTCTAAATGGACTTCAGCAAGGTCTTCATTTAAAGAACAAAGAGCAAAGAAAATCTTACGGCCCAGGAACAGGCCCTTCTCCCTCCAAGCCTGAGGCGATTCAAATGTACTGTTTAAATCTGTCGGTCAATTCCTAAGCATCGGTATCCCTCTGCTCCCCACCTACTCATGCATCTGTCCAGACGCATCTTAAATGAATTTGCCGTGCCTGCCACTACCACCTCTGCTAACAACGCGTACCAAACGCCCACCACCCTTTGTGTGAAGTACTTACCGCATGTATCCCCTTTAAACTTTCCACCTCGCACCTTGAAAGTGTGATCTCTCGTTATTGAATCCTTCACCCTGGGAAAAAGCTTGTCTCTATCCATCCTGTCTATTCCCTTCATGATTTTGCAAAGCTCACTCAGGTCCCCCCTCAATCTCCTTTTTTCTAGTGAAAATAAACCTAACCTATTCAGCAACTCTTCATAGCTAGTATTTTATTTCGATTGGTAGATAGATGAATAAAGTTAGGTCACTTGGGATACAGAGGAAACTCGTCACAATTGGTTTGAAGGAAGAGGGATATTTTTCACACTGGAGGCTTGTGAGCAGCAGTGTGCTGCAAGAATCAGTACTGCGTTCACTGCATTTCCTCATTTATTTGAAGGGTTTAGATGTAATATTGGGGCCATAGTTAGTAAGTTTACAGATTACATCAGAAATGTGGTGTACCAGATTACTCAGAGTACAACGAGACCACAAATAGATGGGACCAAGGCTGCAAGGAGTGAAGATGAAGTTTAATTTAGATAAATACGAGGCTTTGCATTTTGGGAAGGCAAATCAGGGCAGAAATTATGCACTTAATGGTAAGGTCCTGGGGCATATTGTGAAACAAAGGGACATAGTGCTGCAGGTACATTGTTCCTTGAAAGTGGAGTCGCAGGTAGACAGAGTGGTGCAGAACACATTTGACACATTTGCCTTAATCAGTCAGAGCATTGAGTATAGGAGTTGAGGTGGTATGTTGCATCTGTACAGGATGTTGGTGAGGCCACTTTAAGAATACTGCGTACAACTCGGTTTTCTGCAGAAATGACTTACACAGATGTTCCAGTTCTGGAGATTTGAGATTTTGGGAGAGGCGTTTAGGTTGAGGTGTTTCCCCGGAGTGTCAGAGGTTGAGGGGTGAAATTATAGAGGTTTATAAAATCATCAGGGGCATGGATATTCTGAACAGCCAGGTTCTACTCCCCAGGGTAGGGGAGTCCAGAACAGGAGAACATAGTTTGGAGGGGAGAGGGTGAATGATGTAGAAGGGACCTGAAGTTAAATGTTTCACACAGCGAGTGGTGTGTGTACAGAAAGTGCTGTCAGAGGTGCAGAACACATTTGGCACATTTGCCTTAATCAGTCAGAGCATTGAGTATAGGAGTTGTGGTGGTATGTTGCATCTGTACAGGATGTTGGTGAGGCCACTTTAAGAATACTGCGTACAACTCGGTTTTCTGCAGAAATGACTTACACGGATGTTCCAGTTCTGGAGATTTGAGATTTTGGGAGAGGCTGATTAGGTTGAGGTGTTTCCCCGGAGTGTCAGAGGTTGAGGGGTGAAATTATAGAGGTTTATAAAATCATCAGGGGCATGGATATTCTGAACAGCCACGTTCTACTCCCCAGGGTAGGGGAGTCCAGAACAGGAGAACATAGTTTGGAGGGGAGAGGGTGAATGATGTAGAAGGGACCTGAAGTTAAATGTTTCACACAGCGAGTGGTGTGTGTACAGAAAGTGCTGTCAGAGGAAGTGGTGAAGGCGGTTACAATCGCACATTTAAAACGTATCTGAAAGAGGAGGGATATTGGCCAAATGCTGGCAAATGGGACTAGATGAGATTTGACATCTGATCAGAGCGAACAGATTGGACGAACGGGTCTGTTTCCGTTCTGCATAACTCTGATTCTCTAAGAGGGATGACGAATAATTCTGAATGGACCTTTCAAGTGTGAATTCTCTTCACTGGAAGTTTATCGTGCCCCTATGTTCACATTGATTGAAAGCTGCATTAGTTAAGTATTTGACAGAGAAGTGAGTCATACATAATGCGATATAGACAGGAAAGTGAAGCTGAGACCACAACCTAATCAGCCACAATCTTAGTGCCTGATGGAGAAGGCTCAAAGTGTCTAATGACCAACTCCTGTTCCTCAGTCCCATGTTTCTGTATTCCATTACGCCCCTCATACCTACTAGACAGGAGCAGTTGGAGGCTACATACTGCTGTAACCTGGTGCACAGAAACGGAGGAGAACATTCGGCTCTTCAAGATTGTCCCACACGGTTTGAGATGATTTGGCAAATGTAATTGGAAAGCCCAGGCTGGGTATGAAAGAGGCCCCTCATCTCTCTTTACAGAGCGTACCCTCTGTGCAACTTGTGCTCCATTTGTTGGTCATGTTGTAGACCCAGACTCACTGCGAATACAGCCCATAGATGGCTCACCCAGAGATGGCTCACAAAATCCTCTGGTCTCCCTGACTGCAATATCCAATATCAGAGCATTCATGAAAATAACACCCACTAACTTTCCAATAACAGAATGTGAAAACATCAGAAATAGGGGAAGGTCGTTCACTCCCCAAACCTGCCTTGCCCTTCACTAAGATCGTAGCTGATCTGCTCTAGGTCTGAAATGCCCTTTAATGCCCAATTCCTCATAGCCCTGACTTCTCTGACAGGTCAATATCTATCTACCTCCTCTTCACATACTTTCAGTCATCTCGATCCTCAACACTCTGGAGAAGAGAAATCCTGACATTCAGTACCATCTGTTTGAAGAAAACAGTTGCTGCTCCTCTATCATGGCCTAATGATATGAACAAAAGAGGTTGACACAAGGTTTAGGGAAAAAAACTGGCCCCGATATCAAGGCAATGGTTGATTTTTGTTGACATCAAGAAGCTTAACAAAACTGGACTTAATGTGAATCAGAGTAAACCCTCCAGTGTTTGGAGTTAAACATGGCACAAAGGAAGATATTCATCATCTCAGTCCTGGGTCAGCTCTGTGGGAGATCCTCAGGGTAGCTTCCTCTTCACAAATATCTTCAGCTGTTTCATCAAGTTGATTGGTCAAACTACTCGGTGGTCAGCAAAACACCATTTATTTAAACACGAAAGATGAATAAAACCAAAGAAAGAGGAATTTAGAATAACGTAATTCTGTTGGACAACTGAACAGAATAATAGATCGAGGAGATACTCCTAGTGAACTATTCCAACATATGAAATTCTCATAAACACAGCCCTTGGCAAAAAGGAAAATTCAGGAATTGAAAACACCATCAAGAGAAAATTCAGAGTGAGTAGCAGCCAGGAGACATTTCCTGAAGCTTCCAACTCTCTGGACACCCCTATAGTTTTTGATGTTACTCAGAAACCAAAACCCAGTGATCCTAATCTGTGACAGCTGGCCACACACATTCAGGCTGCATTAAAATAAACCTAAGGCCTCGCTAGCTGTTTACTCAAGTGGTCTGAACTAGCCAGCTTGGTAACGGTTGTTCAATATCTCTCTTCAAGGAAACTAGGACAAAAAAGCCTCTTTAAGCTGCAGCATCATCACACTTGTCAGCACATCAAGCTTTCAAACCGGAACCAGGGGTAATCCAGTCAGGCCCTTGATCTTGTCCAATCGAACGAGGAAGCAGCCAATCAGTCCTTTGAGTCACTTATACAGGAACAGTAGGAGGCCATTCCCACCTCAATGCACTTACACGGGGGCAGAATGAGGTAATTTATGCTGATTCCTGATGAATGTCTTATGCACGAAACGTCGATTCTCCTGGTCCTCAGATGCTGCCTGACCTGCAGTGCTTTTCCAGCAATCGAAGCTCTACTCTGACCTCCAGCATCGGCAGTCTTAAGGGTCTCCTAATTGAAGCTCCAACATGATGAACAAGTGGAGTAGAGGCTGCACAGGCAGACTGCTCCATGTTGTTCCAGGTGGCTCCGTTGCTCATAATACACACGTGGGACTTTAACGTGTATTTTTTTCTCGCGGTGAGGAGGGAAGCCATATTGTGAAGTCTCAAGAAGGCATCTTCCAACTCCGAGAAGCCAGCCTGGTGTTCTCTATGTAGGGCGGAAGCTGATGGATTGGATACCTGTTACAGAAGGAAGGTATTGTGGCTGCTGTTGGGGATTGTGAGCAACCTGACGTTCAGTACGGGTTCACACGCCGACTGCACAATAACATGGGGAGAGTTAATTTAGGCATATAAACTATTAAGAAAGTCACATTGGACTGATGAATGGACCTCTAAGTTCAAATAATGCTTATCATGTTCATGTTGATCATGTCGAGTGCTTGTCCTGTTCAGTGTAATCTGTATATCTTACTCTGTCCAAGACTATTTTCACCCTATGATCTGTCTGGGCATGTTTACTATGATCTGCCTCCACTGCTTATAAATACAGTGTTTCTCTGAGGTACACATGACAATAAATCAAACCAATCAATCCTGCGTAAAGTATGGAATTTCTCACCCTATCAACGTCTCTTAGTAAATAAGTGATCTCTGCCACTGGTCCTGTTTCAGCATCACTATTTCTTTGCCTCTCACTTTTCTACAGATTAAACACTCAGCTTCTTCACTCTATTCTCATGATACCATCACCGGTGTCTGTGGTAAGGAGATCATTTCTTACAAAGGAGATCAACTCTGTAGAGATTACCCCAAATGCTCTCTCAGCAAGGCTCTACAACTGCAGGAAGATGGCTTTACTTATGCACTCGAATCATCATAAATAGAAGGACAGCTTACCATTGCCTGCACCCATTACTTACACAGGGTTTGATTTGGAGCAGTCCACATAGACTTGTGAGTGGGAGATCATGCTTCTCAAATTTGTTAGTGTTCTTTGATGAAGTGATCAGTAAGGTTGATGAGGACAGAGCTGTAGACATCGTCTTTATGGATTTCAGTAAGGCCTTTGATAAAGTGCCACACGGCAGGCTGCTCTGGAAGGTGACATCACGTGGAGTGCTGGAGGAACTAGCCAATTAGATACACAGTTGACTTGATGATAGAAAGCAGAGAGTTTAGTGGAAGGTTGGTTTTCAGACTGGAGGCTGGGTCCATTGTTGTTTGTTGTCTACGATTTGGTTGAGAATGTACAAGTTATAATTAGTAAGTTAGCAGATGACAATAAATTAATTGTGAGCATGGTCAGTGAGGAAGTTTAACAGAAATTGCAACAGGACCTTAATCAGGTGGGGAAGTGGACCGGGAAATGTCAAATGGAATGTAATGTAGATGTGCAAAGTCTTTCCTTTTCGAAGCTCAAATCAAGGTAGGAGTTTCATGTTGAATGGAAGGGCCTTAGGGGGTGTCGTGGTCAGAAAGACCTTTGTATTCAGTTGCACGGTTCTCTGAGAGTGGAGTCACAGGTAGACAGGGCAGAGAAAAAGGCTTTTGGCACACTGCCCTTGATGAGGCAGGACACTGAGTATAGAAGTTGGGTATTTATGTTGCAACTGCACCTTTGGTAAGGCCGCACTTGGAGTATTGTGTTCAGTTTTGTCACCTTGTTATAGGAAGGATGTTACTAAATTGGAAAGAGGGCAGAATAAATTTACAAGGACGTTGCCAGGACCCAGCGGTATGAGTTATAGGGAGAGGTTGAACGAACTAGGACTTTTTCTCTAGAGTGTAGAAGACTGAGGGGGGACCTTATAGAGCTGTATAGGATCCTGAGGGATATGGATATGGGGAATGCTCTCAGTCCTTTTCCAAGGTTTAGAGAATCGAGGACTAGAGTGGATGAGTTTAAGATAATAGGGGAAGGAATAAAAGGGAACCGGAGGGGCCACCACTTTACACAGAGGGCTGGTGTGTGGATGTGCTGCCAGCAGATGAACTTGATGGGGTACATTAACAACATTTCAAAAGCATTTGGGTAAATATGTGGATAGGAAAGGACTAGAGTAAAGAAAGCTACCAATCCCTCCACCTCCCTTTTTACCTTAACAATCCGGAATGGAATTGCCTCTGGAAATTTGGTAGACACATTATAGTCAGCAAAAATTGGTTTCCACATTTAGTTGAGAAAGGGGAGCTACACAATTGATCATTAGCCACATGAAAGATTCTTCGAATGCAGGAATTGCCCACAAAGTTGCTTTTTATTTTACTGCCTGTGACTTACCTTCCATTTGGCATGTAACAAAAAATAACCACGTTCTTGTGCATTCCAGGCCACTAGACATTTTTCTGTACCTGAGCATGAGTCTTCCATCGACCTCGGTGACCACCTCCAGTTAGTTCATGAGCTACCCGTAACACTGTATGCTACCAGTAACAGAATCTGGTGCACTTAGGCACATTTCCCTCTGCACTAACCTACTGTGGTCTCCATTTAAATTTTAGGATTCTATATTTAAATTAATAACGTTCGATAATATGATCTGATTCCTTTTCTGTGTGTGTGCATGTGTATGTGTGTGTATATATCTCTTGTCGTAAGTCTATTAGCCTTTCAGGACTAAACAACACTGCCTGACCCTCTGCCTGTTCAGCTTTTGTTTCCTGCAGCGTGACGTCAAACAGGGTTTCAGTTAATGCACATCAACTCCTTTGTCTTTTTCTTTCGTTTTTTTTTCCCTTCCTGCTGTACCTTATGAGAGTGGGATCTTGTTATTACACAGTCTGGAAAAGTTCCTGGGTATTTTTGTTAACTCTCTAGTTCCCTAGATTTCCTTTACCTTCTCCACCACAAGGATTGTTTCTCCCACCTTGAATCCTGCCAAACTGTATTCCTGGAACTGACACTCTGCCACTCACTCTCACTGTTACTTCCCCAAACTTGATTTGGCACTCCAACCTGATGTTGCACAAGGGAATGCTTAATTTCGGTCCCAATTCCACAAATTATCACGCTCTTGAGTAACATGTCAGAAAGAGTGAAAATACTTCCATCTCTTACTATTAGAGGCTGAGAGAAAGTGAGGGCTGCAGATGCTGGAGATCAGAGTTGAACAGTGTGGGGCTGGAAAAGCACAGCAGGACAGGCAGCATCCGAGGGGCAGGAGAGTTGACGTTTCAGGCATAAGTCCTTCATCAGGAAAGTGGTGGGCAAGGGAGGGGGATGGGGGCTTTAGAAATAAATAGGAGGGAGGGTGTGGAACTGGATGGAAGTTATCTTCGAAGACGATAGGTATATGCAGGTGGGGTCTGATGGTGATAGGTCGGACAGGAGGGTGAACTGGATAGGTGGTAGGACAGTTGGAACCCTCAAACTATACCGCATCGGCGTTTGATTCACCAAAATCCAAATCTCCCCTCCCAACCTCATCCCAGATCCAACCATTCAAATTAGCACTGCCCTCTTGACTGTCATAATTGCCCATCTTCCTTCCCACCTATCCATTCACCCACCCCTCCGACATATCACTATCAATCCTACCTACATCTTCCTATCACCCCCCCACCCCCCAGTGGCCCTCCCGCCAGCCCAGCTCCTACCCTCCTATTTATCTTTCAGGCCCCTTGTCCCCCAGCCACATTCCTGACAATGAGTTTATGCCTGACATGTCTGTTGTCCTGCTCTTCGCATTCTGCCTGATCTGTTGTGCTTTTCTGGCGCCTCACTTCTCAACTATTAGATACTGAACAGATCCCATATCTTGCAAAATTTCTTTTCCACACCTCCCCCCCGAGTAAACTTTATCTACAGAGGGGAATTCTTTATAGACATCAGGCACTGACTACATACACTGCCCCTGCTTAGGATGTGCACTCTCCTGCAGCTCCTCGGCTCCACTTGGGGTCTCCTTTGCCAGCTTCTCTAATGCCATTGGCTTAGCCTCTTTTACCATATCTTTTCCCAAAGTGTCTTCCTTCAACCCCCAGCTCGGTGTGTCCCAGCTTACTACAGTGAAAGCTCCTTTTCACAGTGACCTTCTAAAACCAATTTTATGTGTTCCACTCGCTTATAGTGAGAACACCTGAGGCTTTCACCACGTTTCAAACCCCTTGGATTTCTTTTTTCACCTGTGGTAAAGTATTGTCAGTGTGCTTTACTCTATGCCTTGCAGTGTAGGATCTCCTCTTCTCCCATTTTCTATCCCTCACAGGATGAAACTCCTCCCAGAAGCTAAATTTCATTTCATGCACCAATGCATATTTACCTGCCAAATTAGATACGATTGCTTACAGTGTGGAAATAGGCCCTTTGGCCCAACAAGTCCACACCGACCCACCACCCACGCATTTACCTCTTACCTAACACTACGGGCAATTTATCATGGCGAATTCACCTGAACCGCACATCTTTGGACTGTGGGTGGAAACTGGAGCAGCCGGAGGAAACCCACGCAGACACGGGGAGAACATGCAAACTCCATACAGTCAGTAACCTGAGTCGGGAATTGAACCCGGATCTCTGGCTCTGCGAGGCAGCAGTGCTAACCACTGTGCCACCGTACCGCCCACAAATC
>NW_025214362.1:19738-24752 GCF_004010195.1 Chiloscyllium plagiosum | reverse complement strand
ACTCCATTACAATTTCAGCTTTCCTTTTGTCCCTGGTTAAACTCAATTCTAATCTATTTGTTAACTTTAAAAGTATGCCTTTCCTCTGTCTTTCTAAACTTTCTTGACAAACTTGGGAATCATCTTCAAACTCCAGAACTTCTTAGTAATGTTAAAAGTCATTTCTTTTAATTTAACCAACCACAAGGAATCAAATTTAAAATAATTTTCTCACCTGTTTTATGTGAAGATCTAGGTCACTAACTGCCAAGTGATAGACTCTGCTGGGACCTTTGTACCCCAAATCTGTCCTAATCCCATATGACAAGCCCTCAAGCTGTTATGATGTCGAACCCCTCTGTTAATTAAAACGAGACACCCAGAAAAGCTCATCTCGCCTCGTAATCTGTTAAAACATGAGTGACAGAGAAATCCTAAATTCAACTATTAAAAGGAAAATAACAATTCATAAATATGTAAGTTAGCTCGCTGAGCTTTAAGGTTTGTTTTCAGATGTTTCATCACCATGCCTAGATAACATTATCAGTTAGAGTCTCCGGTGACACACTGTTGGTATGTCCCGCCTCTCTATTTATAGGTTTTGGTTTATTCAGTTGGGTGATGGCATTTCCAGTTCTATTTTTCAAGGGAAAGCAGATAGGATCGAAATTGATGTGTTTATTAATGTACTTTTGGTTAGAGTGCCATGCCTCTACGAAATTTCGTGCGTGTCTTTGTTTCGCCTTTCTTACGATGTGTGTAGTCCCAGTCAAAGTGGTGTCCTTCTTTGTCTGTATGTATGGAAACTAGTGATAGTGGGTCACGTCCTTTGGTGGCCAGTTGGTGTTCATGTATCCTGTTAGCACGACAACAGGGTGGTTTGAAATGGAGGAAAAATTATTTTATATACAATGTTTAATCAGTGTGTGTTCAGATAAGGAAAATTGTTCTTATGTGTACAACACATTATGAATGCACAATAATGAACACAGTTAACGAAAAATGGTGCACATGATGTGTAACATTTAGAAAGCATGAAAGCATTATTTGATCCTCATCTGAAATGATATGTTCCCCTTCTCTCAACGTTCCCCTTTTTTCTGGGATTCCTTTCTCTTGTCTCTCATTCTTATCAGGATGTGTGTTATAAATCGTGCTTATGGTGCCCCAATTTATTTCAGTTAATCCTCTTTCTACCAGGAATTCATTACATTGGCCTGCTGGGTCTTTCAAAACTTAGTGTCTGTCATATTATTGGAGATGAAAATTCTGGCATCAGACTCAGTATTTGAACATATTCCTCTGTTGTAAATGCACTGTACAAAGGACCACAGCACACAGGAATTGCCAAAACCTTGAGGGATGTACATCTAATTCTTTCAATAATCTAGTTTTCTCATTTTTTCTTATCTTCACATCTACATCCTGTCTCTCGTTCTCTCTTTGTATCTAGTTAAGAAATCCACCAATTATTCTTCGTCTCCCATCTCTCAAAATTCCTTCTTTTGGTTTATATCTATTACTGTTTTCTTGATGTAGTGTGATTATAATTGAGCAATATAACTCCAAAGACATTCGGGAGGAGCTGGCCAGAGTTAATTGGAAGAGAAGCCGAGCAGGGAAGACCATGGAGAAGCAATGGCAGGAGTTTCTGGGGATAATGCATAACATCATGAAATTCATCCGCAAGAAGATAAAACATACTCATGCGAGGACAATGCAGCCATGAATGATAAGGCAAGTAAGGGACAGCATCAAACCAAAAGAGAAAACATACAATGTGGTGAAGATTATTGGGAATCCAGAGAATTCATTGGCTCTGGAACGACATAAGACTGGCTTCACTGAAACTACAGAACTCTTTATCATGGTCAGGGAGAGAATCAGCGGGCAACACATTCACTTTAAAACCGAAGATGGCATTCATGAAGGAAAAAAAAGATTCAGATGAAATAAGCAGTTGAATTAAAATCAGTTAAATGCTTTTGTGGATAGTGTCAGATTGAAAGCATGACCCGGGGAGAGACCCTCAGCAGAATGGAAATTTTAAAAAATGGAAGTATTTCTACATCAGAAACCAGAGTTGGTCACTGAGTACAGGGCTGATGGGCGAATGGGTCTCGATGTGAACTGGGGAACAGACAGAGTTGCATTGCAGACATTGCAGCTCAAAACTGCGTTTTCATATAGTGCTGTAGACCACAGCAGCAGGTCCTAAATTCAACTATTAAAAGAAAAATAACAATTCATAAATATGTAAGTTAGCTCGCTGAGCTTTAAGGTTTGTTTTCAGATGTTTCATCACCATGCCTAGATAACATTATCAGTTAGAGTCTCCGGTGACACACTGGTGGTATGTCCCACCTCTCTATTTATAGATTTTGGTTTATTAAGTTGGGTGATGGCATTTCCAGTTCTATTTTTCAAGGGAAAGCAGATAGGATCGAAATTGATGTGTTTATTAATGTACTTTTGGTTAGAGTGCCATGCCTCTACGAAATTTCGTGCGTGTCTTTGTTTCGCCTTTCCTACGATGTGTGTGTAGTCCGATTCAAAGTGGTGTCCTTCTTTGTCTGTATGTATGGAAACTAGTGATAGTGGGTCACGTCCTTTGGTGGCCAGTTGGTGTTCATGTATCCTGTTAGCACGACAACAGGGTGGTTTGAAATGGAGGAAAAATTATTTTATATACAATGTTTAATCAGTGTGTGTTCAGATAAGGAAGATTGTTCTTATGTGTACAACACATTATGAATGCACAATAATGAACACAGTTAACGAAAAATGGTGCACATGATGTGTAACATTTAGAAAGCATTAAAGCATTATTTGATACTCAACTGAAATGATATGTTCCCCTTCTCTCAACGTTCCCCTTTTTCTGGGATTCCTTTCTCTTGTCTCTCATTCTTATCAGGATGTGTGTTATAAATCGTGCTTATGGTGCCCCAATTTATTTCAGTTAATCCTCTTTCTACAAGGAATTCATTACATTGGCCTGCTGGGTCTTTCAAAAGTTAGTGTCTGTCATATTATTGGAGATGAAAATTCTGGCATCAGACTCAGTATTTGAACATATTCCTCTGATTTAAATGCACTGTACAAAGGACCACAGCACACAGGAATTGCCAAAACTTTGAGGGATGTACATCTAATTCTTTCAATAATCTAGTTTTCTCATTTTTTTCTTATCTTCACATCTATATCCTGTCTCTCGTTCTCTCTTTGTATCTCGTTAAGAAATCCACCAATTATTCTTCGTCTCCCATCTCTCAAAATTCCTTCTTTCGGTTTATATCTATTGCTCTTTTCTTGATGTAATGTGATTATAATTGAGCAATATAACTCCAAAGACATTCGGGAGGAGCTGGCCAGAGTTAATTGGAAGAGAAGCCGAGCAGGGAAGACCATGGAGCAGCAATGGCAGGAGTTTCTGGGGATAATTCATAACATCATGAAATTCATCCGCAAGAAGATAAAACATACTCATGCGAGGACAATGCAGCCATGAATGACAAGGCAAGTAAGGGACAGCATCAAACCAAAAGAGAAAACATACAATGTGGTGAAGATTATTGGGAATCCAGAGAATTCATTGGCTTTGGAACGACATCAGACTGGCTTCACTGAAACTACAGAACTCTTTATCATGGTCAGGGAGAGAATCAGAGGGCAACACATTCTCTTTAAAACCGAAGATGGCATTCATGAAGGAAAAAAAGATTCAGATGAAATAAGCAGTTGAATTAAAATCAGTTAAATGCTTTTGTGGATAGTGTCAGATTGAAAGCATGACCCAGGGAGAGACCCTCAGCAGAATGAAAATTTTAAAAAATGGAAGTATTTCTACATCAGAAACCAGAGTTGGTCACTGAGTACAGGGCTGATGGGCGAATAGGTCTCGATGTGAACTGGGGAACAGACAGAGTTGCATTGCAGACATTGCAGCTCAAAACTGCTTTTCATATAGTGCTGTAGACCACAGCAGCAGGAGAAGCAGAACAGTATTCAATCACAAACCTGTAACATTTTTGCCCAGGGACAATCCTTCAGTCTGCCATTACCATCAACACGATCTATGGCTCAGTGACGAGTGTGGGTGAACGTGTCAAGA
Source organism: Chiloscyllium plagiosum (assembly GCF_004010195.1). NCBI lineage: Eukaryota > Metazoa > Chordata > Chondrichthyes > Orectolobiformes > Hemiscylliidae > Chiloscyllium > Chiloscyllium plagiosum. The sequence goes on along the minus strand of NW_025214362.1, from coordinate 20,659 downwards.
TCAGAAACACGTGAACCTAAACCTGATGCGAACCCATAAAAGCTACCGCACTTGACAAACAGATCTGATTGAAGCTCTGCAGTCCTGCCACATTCAGTCACAAATGATGATGGACAAGTGAACAAACGGTGGAGGAAAGGGCTCCACAAACATCCCCACCCTAAATAACGGAAAAGCCCTGCACCCTCAGTGTAAAAGACAAGGATGTAATGTCTGCAAAATCCTCATCCTGAGAGGATGATCTACCTCACCCTCGTCAAGATACCCACATAATCAAACATGCCAGTCGTCAACCGATTCGATTCACTGCACGTGACATGAAGAAACGGCTGAACACAGGAGATACGACAAAGGCAAGGGGCTCTGACCCCATTCCTGCAATAGGACTGAAGACTTGTGCTGCACAACAAGCCGTGTTCCTGGGGAAGCGGTTTCATTCCAGCTCAAACTCTGACATCTCCCTGCTAATATGGAAAAGTACTCAGCTATGTCCAGTCCCATAAGACAAGAATAATTACAATCTGACCAATTACCACGCCCTAAGTCCCATCACGATACACAAATTGGTGGGAGTTCTTTTTTGACAGAGCTGTCAAGCAGCACAGAAATAACCTGCTCAGTGTGGTTTCTGATAAGTTCCCATGTGGAGATGGTGCTGTTGTGGAAATGTCACTGGATTACGAATCCAGACAATGATAATGTTCTGGAAGCTGGTGGAAGTTAAAAACAATTAGTAAAATACTGAGATATAAAATCTGGTGTCGGTAATATTTACCCTGAAGGCAATGTTGATCGTAAACATCAGTTTACTTCCCCAATGTACTTTCAGGAAGTAAATCTCCCGTGATTTCCAGGTCTGGCATAAAAGTGACTCCAGACGCACAAACATGTGATAAACTCTTCAATGGTCTCTGAAATGGC
>NW_025214362.1:0-1043 GCF_004010195.1 Chiloscyllium plagiosum | reverse complement strand
CCCCCACAGACACTGGGCACCAACATCTCGGCATGTTCCATGGGGCGCGCACACACACACACACACACACTCACACCCCCCACAGACACTGGGCACCAACATCTCGGCATGTTCCATGGGGCGCGCACACACACACACACACACACTCACACCCCCCACAGACACTGGGCACCAACATCTCGGCATGTTCCATGGGGCGCGCACACACACACACACACACACTCACACCCCCCACAGACACTGGGCACCAACATCTCGGCATGTTCCATGGGGCGCGCACACACACACACACACACACTCACACCCCCCACAGACACTGGGCACCAACATCTCGGCATGTTCCATGGGGCGCGCACACACACACACACACACACTCACACCCCCCACAGACACTGGGCACCAACATCTCGGCATGTTCCATGGGGCGCGCACACACACACACACACACACACACAACCCCCACAGACACTGGGCACCAACATCTCGGCATGTCCCATGGGGCGATGCGATGCGACCCGCACTCAGCCAAAGAGAAGGTGAGTAGAGCCACTTCATTTCCCACTCTTGATTTGTTACGATCACTGTGGAGGAGCCCATGATCATCTATGAACTCATCTCCTGGCAAATGGAAGCCTCTTGCAGAACAGTTTCAATGTCCTACCTCTGGGCCAGAATGTTGTGGTTCAAGTCTTGTGTCAGAACACATTTGTACTGTGCTGTACTGTTCTATGTTCTCACAGGTCGATTAAAAGCAATCTCCATTCGTCACCAACATCTCCACGTTGCCCCCTCCCCCTTCCCCCAATCCTCCAGGTTCCTGTCAGCAAAATGGGGTGATGGTTACCTTCTGCTCAACATGTCTGGGGCAAGTCAAATGCCAGTGTTTATCTGGGCGCGCAAATACTGACATAACATGGTTGCTGTGATTACCTGAGCACAGACTGAGGCGAATCCAAGGTACCAACATGGAAGAAATGAAGTCATTGCCATTTCATCCACAGATAACAAAACCAAGTCAGCATCAAGACATCTGCATTGCTTGT
>NW_025214361.1:29460-42313 GCF_004010195.1 Chiloscyllium plagiosum | reverse complement strand
TCAAGAACCTGATTTCCTTACCTTTTGAAGAAAAGAGTTCCAAAGACTCATGACTCTTTGTGAATCAACAAGTTCTGTCGTAAACGTACAACCTTCAATTTAACCAGTAATTCCTAGATTCTCCGACAAGAACAAGCATCCTTTCCACAATTATGGTTCAATGACGGAAGCTGGAGAGTGTGTCAGGAGCGGATACAGGTGTACCTAAAATGAGAATGTCCCATGTGGTAAAACGACAGTGCAGGCAGCATCCATCCCAAACAGCAAAAGAGCAAGTATTAGGCAGGACACAGCAATTATAAAGCGACCGATGAGAACTACTTTCTGCAATCCTGCCATATCTATTTGTGAATGGTGGTGGGCAATTCTGCAATTCACTGGAGGAGGAGACATTTGCACAATTCTCCCCATCCTCAAAGGAGCCCAGCACATCTCTGCAACAATGAACACTGATGGAAGTGCTGCGTGGATAACCGAGCACATTCTCCTGCACATTGGAGCAGAACTCAGTTGGCGCACTAGTGGGAGAGGAGCAGATTGAGCTCAGTCAAAGAGAAAGAGGAGCAGATCAAGCTCAGTCAGAGAGAGAGAGGAGCAGATCAAACTCAGTCAGAGAGAGAGAGGAGCAGATCAAACTCAGTCAGAGAGAGAGAGGAGCAGATCGAGCTCAGTCAGAGTGAGAGAGGAGCAGATCGAGCTCAGGCAGAGAGAGAGGAGCAGATCGAGCTCAGTCAGAGTGAGAGAGGAGCAGATCGAGCTCAGGCAGAGAGAGAGGAGCAGATCGAGCTCAGTCAGAGGGAGAGAGGAGCAGATCTAAGCTCAGTCAGAGAGAGAGGAGCAGATCGAGCTCAGTCAGAGGGAGAGAGGAGCAGATCTAAGCTCAGTCAGAGAGAGAGGAGCAGATCGAGCTCAGTCAGAGGGAGAGAGGAGCAGATCTAAGCTCAGTCAGAGAGAGAGGAGCAGATCGAGCTCAGTCAGAGGGAGAGAGGAGCAGATCTAAGCTCAGTCAGAGAGAGAGGAGCAGATCGAGCTCAGTCAGAGGGAGAGAGGAGCAGATCTAAGCTCAGTCAGAGAGAGAGGAGCAGATCGAGCTCAGTCAGAGGGAGAGAGGAGCAGATCTAAGCTCAGTCAGAGAGAGAGGAGCAGATCGAGCTCAGTCAGAGGGAGAGAGGAGCAGATCTAAGCTCAGTCAGAGAGAGAGGAGCAGATCGAGCTCAGTCAGAGAGAGAGGAGCAGATCGAGCCCAGTCAGAGAGAGAGAGGAGCAGATCGAGCTCAGTCAGAGAGAGAGAGGAGCAGATCGAGCTCAGTCAGAGAGAGAGAGGAGCAGATCGAGCTCAGTCAGAGAGAGAGAGGAGCAGATCGAGATCAGTCAGAGAGAGAGAGGAGCAGATCAAGCGCTGTCAGAGAGAGAGGAGCAAATTGAGCTCAGTCAGAGAGAGAGGAGCAGATCGAGCTCAGTCAGAGAGAGAGAGGAGCAGATCAAGCTCAGTCAGAGAGAGGAGCAGATCGAGCTCAGTCAGAGAGAGAGGAGCAGATCGTTCTCAGTCAGAGAGACAGGAGCAGATCGAGCTCAGTCAGAGAGAGAGGAGCAGATCGAGCTCAGTCAGAGAGAGAGAGGAGCAGATCGAGCTCAGTCAGAGAGAGAGGAGCAGATCGAGCTCAATCAGAGAGAGAGAGAGGAGCAGATCGAGCTCAGTCAGAATGGGAGAGGAGCAGGTCGAGCTCAGTCAGAGAGAGAGAGAGAGGAGCAGATCAAGATCACTCAGAGTGAGAGAGGAGCAGATGAAGCTCAGTCAGAGAGAGCGAGAAGCAGATCGAGCTCAATCAGAGAGAGAGGAGCAGATCGAGATCAGTCAGAGAGAGAGAGGAGCAGATCAAGCGCTGTCAGAGAGAGGAGCAAATTGAGCTCAGTCAGAGAGAGAGGAGCAGATCGAGCTCAGTCAGAGAGAGAGAGGAGCAGATCAAGCTCAGTCAGAGAGAGAGGAGCAGATCGATCTCAGTCAGAGAGACAGGAGCAGATCGAGCTCAGTCAGAGAGAGAGGAGCAAATTGAGCTCAGTCAGAGTGAGAGGAGCTGATCGGGCTCAGTCAGAGAGAGAGAGGGGCAGAGCGAGCTCAGTCAGAGAGAGAGGAGCAGATCAATCTCAGTCAGAGAGACAGGAGCAGATCGAGCTCAGTCAGAGAGGAGCAGATCGAGCTCAATCAGAGAGAGAGAGAGGAGCAGATCGAGATCAGTCAGAGAGAGAGAGGAGCAGATCGAGCTCAGTCAGAGAGAGAGGAGCAGATCGAGCTCAATCAGAGAGAGAGAGAGGAACAGATCGAGATCAGTCAGAGAGAGAGAGGAGCAGATCGAGCTCAGTCAGAGAGAGAGAGGAGCAGATCGAGCTCAGTCAGAGAGAGAGAGGAGCAAACCAAGCTCAGTCAGAGAGAGAGGAGCAGATAGAGATCAGTCAGAGTAGGAGAGGAGCACATCAGGCTCAGTCAGAGAGAGAGAGGAGCAGATCGAGCTCACTCACAGTGAGAGAGGAGCTGATCGAGCTCAGTCAGAGAGAGAGAGAGAGGCAGATCGAGCTCTGTCAGAGAGAGAGAGAGAGAGGCAGATCGAGCTCAGTCAGAGAGAGAGAGGAGCAAACCGAGCTCAGTCAGAGTGAGAGGAGCTGATCTAGCTCAGTCAGAGAGAGAGAGGAGCAGATCGAGCTCAGTCAGAGAGAGAGAGGAGCAGATCGAGCTCATTCAGAGAGAGAGGAGCAGATCGAGATCAGTCAGAGAGAGAGAGGAGCAGATCGAGCGCTGTCAGAGAGAGAGGAGCAGATTGAGCTCAGTCAGAGAGAGAGGAGCAGATCAAGCTCAGTCACAGAGTGAGGAGCAGATTGAGCTCAGTCACAGAGAGAGGAGCAGATCAAGCTCAGTCAGAGAGAGAGAGGATCAGAGAGAGAGGAGCAGATCGAGCTCAGTCAGAGAGAGAGGAGCAGATCGAGCTCAGTCAGAGAAAGAGGAGCAGATCGAGCTCAATCAGAGAGAGAGAGAGAGGCAGATCGAGCTCAGTCACAGTGAGAGAGGAGCAAACCGAGCTCAGTCAGAGAGAGAGGAGCAGATCGAGCTCAGTCAGAGAGAGAGGAGCAGATCGAGCTCATTCAGAGAGAGAGAGAGAGAGAGGAGCAGATCGAGCTCTGTCAGAGAGGGAGAGGACCAGATCGAGCTCACTCGCAGTGAGAGAGAGGAGCAGATCGAGCTCAGTCAGAGAGAGGAGCAGATGGAGCACAATCAGAGAGAGAGAGGAGCAGATCGATCTCAGTCAGAGAGAGAGAGGAACTGATCGCGCTCAGTTAGAGTGAGTGAGGAGCAGATGGAGCTCAGTCAGAGTGAGAGAAGAGCTGATTGAGCTCACTAAGTGCGAGAGAGTGGCAGATCGAGCTCAGTCAGAGAGAGAGGAGCAGATTGAGCTCAGTCAGAGAGAGAGGAGCAGATCGAGCTCAATCAGAGAGAGAGAGGAGCAGATCGAGCTCAGTCAGAGTGAGAGAGGAGCAAACCGAGCTCACTAAGTGCGAGAGAATGGCGGATCGAGCTCAGTCAGAGAAAGAGAGGTGCAGATCGAGCTCAATCAGAGAGAGAGGAGCAGATAGAGATCACACAGAGTGAGAGAGGAGCAGATCAGGCTCAGTCAGAGAGAGAGAGGAGCAGATCAGGCTCAGTCAGAGAGAGAGAGGAGCAGATTGAGAACAGTCAGAGAGAGAGAGGTGCAGATCGAGCTCAATCAGAGAGAGAGGAGCAGATAGAGATCAGTCAGAGAGAGAGAGGAGCAGATCAGGCTCAGTCAGAGAGAGAGAGGAGCAGATTGAGCTCAGTCAGAGAGATAGAGGTGCAGATCGAGCTCAATCAGAGAGAGAGAGGAGCACATCGAGCTCAGTCAGAGTGAGAGAGGAGCAAACCGAGCTCACTAAGTGCGAGAGAATGGCAGATCGAGCTCAGTCAGAGAGAGAGAGGCCGATTGAGCTCAGTCAGAGAGAGAGAGGAGCAGATCAGGCTCAGTCAGAGAGAGAGAGGAACATATCGCGGTCAGTCAGAGAGAGAGGAACTGATCGAGCTCAGTTAGAGTGAGTGAGGAGTAGATGGAGCTCAGTCAGAGAGAGAGAGGAGCTGATCGAGCTCACTAAGTGCGAGAGTGTGGCAGATCGAGCTCAGTCAGAGAGAGGAGCAGATTGAGCTCAGTCAGAGAGAGAGAGCTGCAGATCGAGCTCAGTCAGAGTGAGAGAGGAGCAAACCGAGCTCACTAGGTGCGGGAGAATTGCAGATCGAGCTCACTCAGAGAGAGAGAGGAGCAGATCAGGCTCAGTCAGAGAGAGAGAGGAGCAGATCGAGCTCAGTCAGAGAGAGAGAGTGAGGCAGATCGAGCTCAGTCAGAGAGAGAGAGGAGCAGATCGAGCTCAGTCAGAGAGAGGGTGGAACATATGGAGCTCAGTCAGAGAGAGAGAGGAGCAGAACGAGCTGAGTCAGACAGAGAGAGGAGCAGATCGATCTCAGTCACAGAGAGAGAGGAGCTGATCGCGCTCAGTTAGAGTGAAAGAGGAGTAGATGGAGCTCAGTCAGAGTGAGAGAGGAGCTGATCGAGCTCACTAAGTGCGAGAGAGTGGCAGATCGAGCTCAGTCAGAGAGAGAGGAGCAGATTGAGCTCAGTCAGAGAGAGAGAGGTGCAGATCGAGCTCAGTCAGAGTGAGAGAGGAGCAAACCGAGCTCACTAAGTGCGAGAGAATGGCAGATCGAGCTCAGTCAGAGAGAGAGGCAGATTGAGCTCAGTCAGAGAGAGAGAGGAGCAGATCAGGCTCAGTCAGAGAGAGAGAGGAGCTGATCGAGCTCACTAAGTGCGATAGAGTGGCAGATAGAGCTCAGTCAGAGAGAGAGGAGCAGATTGAGCTCAGTCAGAGAGAGAGAGGTGCAGTTCGAGCTCAGTTAGAGTGAGAGAGGAGCAAACCGAGCTCACTAAGTGGGAGAGAATGGCAGATCGAGCTCAGTCAGAGAGAGAGAGAGGCAGATTGAGCTCAGTCAGAGAGAGAGAGGAGCAGATCAGGCTCAGTCAGAGAGAGAGAGGAACATATCGCGCTCAGTTCGAGTGAGTGAGGAGTAGATGGAGCTCAATCAGAGTGAGAGAGGAGCTGATCGAGCTCACTAAGTGCGAGAGAGTGGCAGATCGAGCTCAGTCAGAGAGAGAGGAGCAGATTGAGCTCAGAGAGAGAGAGGAGCAGACCGAGCTCAGTCAAAGAGAGGAGCAGATCGAGCTCAGTCAGATAGAGGAGCAGATCAAGCTCAGTCAGAGAGAGAGAGGCAGATTGAGCTCAGTCAGAGAGAGAGAGGAGCAGATCAGTCTCAGTCAGAGAGAGAGAGGAACATATCGCGCTCAGTTCGAGTGAGTGAGGAGTAGATGGAGCTCAGTCAGAGTGAGAGAGGAGCTGATCGAGCTCACTAAGTGCGAGAGAGTGGCAGATCGAGCTCAGTCAGAGAGAGAGGAGCAGATTGAGCTCAGTCAGAGAGAGGGAGGTGCAGATCGAGATCAGTCAGAGTGAGAGAGGAGCAGACCGAGCTCAGTCAAAGAGAGGAGCAGATCGAGCTCAGTCAGATAGAGGAGCAGATCAAGCTCAGTCAGAGAGAGGAGCGGATGGAGCTCAGTCAGAGAGAGAGAGGAGCAGATCGAGCTCTGCCAGAGAGAGAGAGGTGCAGATCGAGCTCATTCAGAGAGATGGTGGAATATATGGAGCTCAGTCAGAGAGAGAGAGAGGTGCAGATCGAGCTCAGTCAGAGAGAGAGAGGAGCAGATCGAACTCAATCAGAGAGAGAGAGGAGCAAACCGAGCTCAGTCAGAGAGAGAGAGGAGCAGATCAGGCTGAGTCAGAGAGAGAGAGGAGCATATCGAGATCAGTCACAGTGAAAGAGGAGCAGATCAGGCTCAGTCAGAGAGAGAGAGGAGCAGATAGAGCTGAGTCAGAGAGAGAGAGGAGCAGATCGATCTCAGTCAGAGAGAGAGAGGAGCTGATTGTGCTCAGTTAGAGTGAGAAAGGAGCAGATGGAGCTCAGTCAGAGTGAGAGAGGAGCTGATCGAGCTCACTCAGTGCGAGAGAGGGACAGATTGAGCTCAGTCAGAGAGATAGAGCAGCTGATAAAGCTCGATCAGAGAGAGAGAGGAGCTGATTGAGCTCAATCACAGTGAGAGACAGGCAGATCTAAGCTCAGTCAGAGAGAGAGAGGAGCAGATCGAGTTCAGTCAGAGTGAGAGAGGAGCTGATTGAGCTCAGTCAGAGTGAGAGGAACAGATTGAGCTCACTATGAGAGAGAGAGAGGTGCAGATCGAGCTCAATCAGAGTGAGAGAGGAGCAAACCGAGCTCAGTCAGAGAGAGAGGAGCAGATCGAGCTCAGCCAGAGTGAGAGAGGAGCACATCAGGCACAGCCAGAGAGAGAGAGAGATCGAGCTCAGTCAGAGAGAGAGAGGAGCAGATCGAGCTCAGTCAGAGAGAGAGAGGAGCAGATCGAGCTCAGTCAGAGAGAGAGAGGAGCAGATCGAGCTCAGTCAGAGAGAGAGAGGAGCAGATCGAGCTCAGTCAGAGAGAGAGAGGAGCAGATCGAGCTCAGTCAGAGAGAGAGAGGAGCAGATCGAGCTCAGTCAGAGAGAGAGAGGAGCAGATCGAGCTCAGTCAGAGAGAGAGAGGAGCAGATCGAGCTCAGTCAGAGAGAGAGAGGAGCAGATCGAGCTCAGTCAGAGAGAGAGAGGAGCAGATCGAGCTCAGTCAGAGAGAGAGAGGAGCAGATCGAGCTCAGTCAGAGAGAGAGAGTGGAGCAGATCGAGCTCAGTCAGAGAGAGAGAGTGGAGCAGATCGAGCTCAGTCAGAGAGAGAGAGTGGAGCAGATCGAGCTCAGTCAGAGAGAGAGAGTGGAGCAGATCGAGCTCAGTCAGAGAGAGAGAGTGGAGCAGATCGAGCTCAGTCAGAGAGAGAGAGGAGCAGATCGAGCTCAGTCAGAGAGAGAGAGTGGAGCAGATCGAGCTCAGTCAGAGAGAGGAACAGATCGAGTTCAGTCAGAGTGGGAGAGGAGCAGATCGAGCTCAGTCAGAGAGAGAGAGGAGCAGATCGAGCTCAGTCAGAGAGAGAGGAGCAGATCGAGCTCAGTCACAGAGAGAGAGGAGCAGATCGAGCTCAGTCAGAGAGCGCGGAGCAGATCGAGCTCAGTCAGAGTGAGAGAGGAGCAAACCGAGCTCAGTCAGAGAGAGAGAGGAGCAGATCGAGCTCAGTCAGAGAGCACGGAGCAGATCGAGCTCAGTCAGAGTGAGAGAGGAGCAAACTGAGCTCAGTCAGAGAGAGAGGAGCAGATCGAGCTCAGTTAGAGAGAGAGAGGAGCATATCGAGCTCAGTCAGAGTGAGAGAGGAGCAAACCGAGCTCAGTCAGAGTGAAAGAGGAGCAGGTCGAGCTCAGTCACAGTGAGAGAGGAGCAGATCGAGCTCAGTCAGAGAGAGAGAGGAGCTGATAGAGCTCAGTCAGAGACAGACTGAGGAGCAGATCGAGATCAGTCAGCGAGAGAGAGGAGCAGATCGAGCTCAGTCAGAGAGAGAGCGGAGCAGATCGAGCTCAGTCAGAGAGGGAGAGTGGAGCAGATCGAGCTCAGTCAGAGAGAGAGAGGAGCAGATCGAGGTCAGTCACAGTGAGAGAGGAGCAGATCCGGCTCAGTCAGAGAGAGAGAGAGAGGCAGATTGAGCTCTGTCAGAGAGAGAGAGAGGCAGATGGAGCTCAGTCACAGTGAGAGAGGAGCAAACCAAGCTCAGTCAGAGAGAGAGGAGCTGATCGAGCTCAGTCAGAGAGAGAGAGAGGAGCAAATCAAGATCACTCAGAGTGAGAGAGGAGCAGAATCAAGCTCAGTCAGAGAGAGAGAGGAGCAGATCGAGCTCAATCAGAGAGAGAGAGGAGCAGATCGAGCTCTGTCAGAGAGAGAGGAGCATTTCGAACTCAGTCAGAGAGAGAGGAGCAGATCGATCTCAGTCAGAGAGAGAGGATCAGATCGAGCTCAGTCAGAGAGAGAGGAGCAGATCGAACTCAGTCAGAGAGAGAGGAGCAGATCGAGCTCAGACAGAGAGAGCAGCAGATCGAGCTCAATCAGAGAGAGAGAGAGAGGAGCAGATCGAGCTCAGTCAGAGAGAGAGAGGAGCAGATCGAGCTCAGTCAGAGTGAGAGAGGAGCAGAATGGAGCTCAATCACAGAGAGAGAGGTGCAGATCGAGCTCAGTCAGAGAGAGAGAGTGGAGCAGATCGAGCTCAGTCAGAGAGAGAGAGGAGCAGATCGAGCTCAGTCAGAGAGAGAGAGGATCAGATCGAGCTCAGTCAGAGAGAGAGAGGAGCAGATCGCGCTCAGTCAGAGAGAGGGTGGAACATATGGAGCTCAGTCAGAGAGAGAGAGGAGCAGATCGAGCTGAGTCAGAGAGAAGAGGAGCAGTCGAGCTCAGTCAGAGAGAGAGAGAGGACTCAGTCAGAGAGAGAGAGGAGCTGATCGCGCTCAGTTAGAGTGAGAGAGGAGCAGATGGAGCTCAGTCAGAGAGAGAGAGGGGCAGATCGAGCTGAGTCAGAGAGAGAGAGGAGCAGATCGAGCTGAGTCAGAGAGAGAGAGGAGCAGATCGAGCTCAGTCAGAGAGAGAGAGGAGCTGATCGCGCTCAGTTAGAGTGAGAGAGGAGCTGATCGAGCTCATTCAGTGCGAGAGAGGGGCAGATCGAGCTCAGTCAAAGAGAGGAGCAGATCAAGGTCAGTCAGAGAGATAGAGCAGCAGATAAAGCTCAATCAGAGAGAGAGAGGAGAAGATTGAGCTCATTCACAGTGAGAGACAGGCAGATCTAAGCTCAGTCAGAGAGAGAGAGAGGAGCAGATCGAGTTCAGTCAGAGTGAGAGAGGAGCTGATCAAGCTCAGTCAGAGAGAGAGGAGCAGATTGAGCTCAGACAGAGAGAGAGAGAGGTGCAGATCGAGCTCAATCAGAGTGAGAGAGGAGCAGATCGAGCTCAGTCAGAGAGAGAGGATCAGATAGAGATCAGTCAGAGTGAGAGAGGAGCAGATCAGGCTCAGTCAGAGAGAGAGAGAGGCAGATCGAGCTCAGTCACAGTGAGAGAGGAGCAAACCGAGCTCAGTCAGAGTGTGAGGAGCTGATCGAGCTCAGTCAGAGAGAAAGAACAGCAGAGCAAGTTCAGTCAGAGTGGGAGAGGAGCAGGTCGAGCTCAGTCACAGTGAGAGAGGAGCAAACCGAGCTCAGTCAGAGAGAGAGGAGTAGATTGAGCTCAATCAGAGTGAAAGAGGAGCAGATCGAGCTCAGTCAGAGAGAGAGGAGTAGATTGAGCTCAGTCACAGTGAGAGAGGAGCAAACCGAGCTCAGTCAGAGTGAGAGGAGCTGATCGAGCTCAGTCAGAGAGAGAGAGGAGCAGATAGAGCTCAGTCAGAGAGAGAGAGAGAGAGGCAGATCGAGCTCAGTCAGAGAGAGAGAGGAGCTGATCGAGCTCAGTCAGAGAGAGAGAGGAGCAGATCGAGCTCAGTCAGAGAGAGGGTGGAACATATGGAGCTCAGTCAGAGAGGGAGAGGAGCAGATCGAGCTGAGTCAGAGAGAGAGAGGAGCTGATCGATCTCAGTCAGAGAGAGAGAGAGAGGCAGATTGAGCTCAGTCAGAGAGAGAGAGGAGCAGATAGAGCTCAGTCAGAGAGAGAGAGAGAGAGAGAGGAGCAGATCAAGATCACTCAGAGTTAGAGAGGAGCAGATCGAGCTCAGTCAGAGAGAGAGAGGAGCAGATCACGCTCAGTCAGAGAGAGAGAGGAGCAGAACGAGCTCAGTCACAATGAGAGAGGAGCAGGTCGAGCTCAGTCACAATGAGAGAGGAGCAGGTTGAGCTCAGTCACAATGAGAGAGGAGCAGATCGCGCTCAGTCAGAGAGAGAGAGAGGAGCAGATCGAGCTCAGTCAGAGAGAGGGAGGAGCAGATCAAGCTCAGTCAGAGAGAGAGAGAGAGGAGCAGATCGAGCTCAGTCAGAGAGAGAGGAGCAGATCGAGCTCAGTCAGAAGGAGAGAGGAGCAGATCGAGCTCAATCAGAGAGAGAGGAGCAGATTGAGAACAGTCAGAGAGAGAGAGGTGCAGATCGAACTCAATCAGAGAGAGAGGAGCAGATAGAGATCAGTCAGAGTGAGAGAGGAGCAGATCAGGCTCAGTCAGAGTGAGAGAGGAGCAGATCGAGCTCAGTCAGAGAGAGAGAGGAACTGATCGCGCTCAGTTAGAGTGAGTGAGGGGCAGATTGAGCTCAGTCAGAGAGAGAGGAGCAGATCGAGCTCAATCAGAGAGAGAGAGGAGCAGATCGAGCTCAGTCAGAGTGAGAGAGGAGCAAACCGAGCTCACTAAGTGCGAGAGAATGGCAGATCGAGCTCAGTCAGAGAGAGAGAGGCAGGTTGAGCTCAGTCAGAGAGAGAGAGGAGCAGATCAGGCTCAGTCAGAGAGAGAGAGGAACATATCGCGGTCAGTCAGAGAGAGAGGAACTGATCGAGCTCAGTTAGAGTGAGTGAGGAGTAGATGGAGCTCAGTCAGAGAGAGAGAGGAGCAAACCGAGCTCACTAAGTGCGAGAGAATGGCAGATCGAGCTCACTCAGAGAGAGAGGAGCAGATCGAGCTCAATCAGAGAGAGAGAGGAGCAGATAGAAATCGGTCAGAGAGAGAGAGGAGCAGATCAGGCTCAGTCAGAGAGAGAGAGGAGCAGATCGAGCTCAGTCAGAGAGAGAGGAGCAGATCGAGTTCAGTCAGAGAGAGAGGAACAGATCAGGCTCAGTCAGAGAGAGAGTGAGGCAGATCGAGCTCAGTCAGAGAGAGAGAGGAGCAGATCGAGCTCAGTCAGAGAGAGGGTGGAACATATGGAGCTCAGTCAGAGAGAGAGAGGAGCAGAACGAGCTGAGTCAGACAGAGAGAGGAGCAGATCGATCTCAGTCAGAGAGAGAGAGGAGCTGATCGCGCTCAGTTAGAGTGAGAGAGGAGCAGATCCAGCTGTCAGAGTGAGAGAGGAGCTGATCGAGCTCACTCAGTGCGAGAGAGGGGCATATCGAGCTCAGTCAGAGAGAGAGGAGCAGATCAAGCTCAGTCAGAGAGATAGAGCAGCAGATAAAGCTCAATCAGAGAGAGAGAGGAGCAGATTGAGCTCATTCACAGTGAGAGACAGGCGGATCTAAGCTCAGTCAGAGAGAGAGAGGAGCAGATCGAGTTCAGTCAGAGTGAGAGAGGAGCTGATCGAGCTCACTAAGTGCGAGAGTGGCAGATCGAGCTCAGTTGGAGAGAGAGGAGCAGATTGAGCTCAGTCAGAGAGAGAGAGAGGTGCAGATAGAGATCAGTCAGAGTGAGAGAGGAGCAGATCAGGCTCAGTCAGAGAGAGAAGAGGCAGATCGCGCTCAGTCACAGTGAGAGAGGATCAAACCGATCTCAGTCAGAGTGAGAGGAGTTGATCGAGCTCAGTCAGAGAGAGAGAAGAGCAGAGCAAGTTCAGTCAGAGTGGGAGAGGAGCAGGTCGAGCTCAGTCACAGTGAGAGAGGAGCAAACCGAGCTCAGTCAGAGAGAGAGGAGTAGATTGAGCTCAATCAGAGAGAGAGAGGAGCAGATCGAGCTCAGTCAGAGAGAGAGGTCCAGATCGAGCTCAGTCACAGTGAGAGAGGACCAGATCGAGCTCTGTCGCAGTGAGAGAGAGGAGCAGATCGAGCTCAGACAGTGAGAGAGAGGAGCAGTTCGAGATCAGTCAGAGAGAGAGAGGAGCAGATCGAGCTCAGTCAGAGAGAGAGAGGAGCAGATCGAGCTCTGTCAGATAGAGGAGCAGATCAAGCTCAGTCAGAGAGAGAGAGGAGCAGATCGAGCTCAGTCAGAGAGAGAATGGAGCAAATCGTGCTCAGTCAGAGAGAGAGAGGAGCAGATCAAGCTCTGCCAGAGAGAGAGTGGAGCAGATCGAGCTCAGTCAGAGAGAGAATGGAGCATATCGTGCTCAGTCAGAGAGAGAGAGGTGCAGATCGAGTCAGTCAGAGTGAGAGAGGAGCAGATCGAGCTCATTCAGAGAGAGAGAGGAGCGGATCGAGCTCAATCAGAGAGATCAGAAGCAGATCGAGCTCATTCAGAGTGAGAGAGGAGCAGATCGAGCTCAGTCAGAGTGAGAAAGGAGCAGATCGAGCTCAGTCAGAGAGGGAGATGAGCAGATCAGGCTCAGTCAGAGAGAGAGAGGAGCAGATCGAGCTCAATCAGAGAGAGAGAAGAGCAGATAGAGATCAGTCAGAGTGAGAGAGAATCAGGTCAGGCTCAGTCAGAGAGAGAGGAGCATAACGGACTCAGTCAGAGTGAGAGAGGTCCAGATCGAGCTCTGTCGCAGTGAGACAGAAGAGCAGATCGAGCTCAGACAGAGAGAGAGAGAGGAGCAGTTCGAGATCAGTCAGAGAGAGAGAGGAGCAGATCAGGCTCAGTCAGAGAGAGAGAGGAGCATAACGAACTCAGTCAGAGTGAGAGAGGAGCAGATCGAGCTCAATCAGAGAGAGAGAAGAGCAGATAGAGATCAGTCAGAGTGAGAGAGGATCAGGTCAGGCTCAGTCAGAGAGAGAGAGGAGCATATTGAGCTCAGTCACAGTGAGAGAGGAGCAGATCAGGCCCAGTCAGAAAGAGAGAGAGAGGCAGATCGAACTCAGTCACAGTGAGAGAGGAGCAAACCGAGCTCAGTCAGAGTGAGAGGAGCAGGTCGAGCTCAGTCAGAGAGAGAGAGAGGAGCAGATCGAGCTCAGTCAGAGAGAGAGGACCAGATTGAGCTCAGTCAGAGTGACAGAGGAGCAGATCGAGCTCAGTC
>NW_025214361.1:25821-29211 GCF_004010195.1 Chiloscyllium plagiosum | reverse complement strand
GAGTGAGAAAGGAGCAGATGGAGCTCAGTCAGAGTGAGAGAGGAGCTGATCGAGCTCACTCAGTGCGAGAGAGTGGCAGATCGAGCTCAGTCAGAGAGGAGCAGATTGAGCTCAGTCAGAGAGAGGAGCAGATCGAGATCAGTCAGAGAGAGAGAGGAGCAGACCGAGCTCAGTCAAAGAGAGGAGCAGATCGAGCTCAGTCAGAGAGAGGAGCAGATCAAGCTCAGTCAGAGAGAGGAGCGGATGGAACTCAGTCAGAGAGAGAGAGGAGCAGATCGAGCTCTGCCAGAAAGAGAGAGGTGCAGATCGAGCTCATTCAGAGAGATGGTGGAATATATGGAGCTCAGTCAGAGAGAGAGAGGAGCAGATAGAGATCAGTCAGAGTGAGAGAGGAGCAGATCAGGCTTAGTCAGAGAGAGAGAGAGAGGCAGATCGAGCTCAGTCAGAGAGAGAGAGAGGCAGATCGAGCTCAGTCAGAGAGAGAGAGGAGCAGATCGAGCTGAGTCAGAGAGAGAGAGGAGCAGATCGATCTCAGTCAGAGAGAGAGAGGAGCTGATCGCGCTCAGTTCGAGTGAGAAAGGAGCAGATGGAGCTCAGTCAGAGTGAGAGAGGAGCTGATCGAGCTCACTCAGTGCGAGAGAGGGGCAGATTGAGCTCAGTCAGAGAGATAGAGCAGCAGATAAAGCTCAATCAGAGAGAGAGAGGAGCTGATTAAGCTCATTCACAGTGAGAGACAGGCAGATCTAAGCTCAGTCAGAGAGAGAGAGGAGCAGATCGAGCTCAGTCAGAGTGAGAGGAACAGATTGAGCTCAGTATGAGAGAGAGAGAGGTGCAGTTCGAGCTCAATCAGAGTGAGAGAGGAGCAAACCGAGCTCAGTCAGAGAGAGAGGAGCAGATCGAGCTCAGTCAGAGTGAGAGAGGAGCACATCAGGCACAGTCAGAGAGAGAGAGGAGCATATCGAGCTCAGTCAGAGTGAGAGAGGAGCAGATCGAGCTCAGTTGCAGTAAGAGAGGAGCAGATCGAGCTCAATCAGAGAGAGAGAGAGGAGCAGATAGAGCTCAGTCAGAGAGAGAGAAAGAGAGAGGAGCAGATCAAGAGCACTCAGAGTGAGAGAGGAGCAGATCGAGCTCCGTCAGAGAGAGAGGAGCAGATCGAGCTCAATCAGAGAGAGAGATGAGCAGATCGAGCTCAGTCAGGGAGAGAGAGAGAGAGGAGCAGATCGAGCTCAATCAGAGAGAGAGAGGAGCAGATAGAGATCAGTCAGAGTGAGAGAGGATCAGGTCAGGCACAGTCAGAGAGAGAGAGGAGCATATCGAGCTCAGTCACAGTGAGAGAGGAGCAGATCAGGCCCAGTCAGAGAGAGAGAGAGAGGCAGATTGAGCTCAGTCAGAGAGAGAGAGAGAGAGGCAGATCGAGCTCAGTCACAGTGAGAGAGGAGCAAACCGAGCTCAGTCAGAGTGAGAGGAGCTGATTGAGCTCAGTCAGAGAGAGAGAGGAGCAGTGCGAGTTCAGTCAGTGGGAGAGGAGCAGGTCGAGCTCAGTCAGAGAGAGAGAGAGGAGCAGATCGAGCTCAGTCAGAGAGAGAGGACCAGATTGAGCTCAGTCAGAGTGAGAGAGGAGCAGATCGAGCTCTGTCAGAGAGGGAGAGGAGCAGATCGAGCTCAGTCAGAGAGAGAGAGGAGCAGATCAGGCTCAGTCAGAGAGAGGAGCAGATCGAGCGCAGTCAGAGAGATAGAGGAGCAGGTCGAGCTCAGTGAGAGAGGAGCAGATCGAGCTCAGTCAGAGAGAGAGAGAGGAGCAGATCGAGCTCAGTCAGAGAGAGGAGCAGATGGAGCACAGTCAGAGAGAGAGAGGAGCAGATTGATCTCAGTCACAGAGAGAGAGGAACTGATCGAGCTCAGTTAGAGTGAGTGAGGAGTAGATGGAGCTCAGTCAGAGTGAGAGAGGAGCAGATCGAGCTCACTAAGTGCGAGAGAGTGGCAGATCGAGCTCAGTCAGAGAGAGAGAGGAGCAGATCGAGCTCAATCAGAGTGAGAGAGGAGCAGATCAGGCTTAGTCAGAGAGAGAGAGGAGCAGATCGAGCTCAGTCACAGTGAGAGAGGAGCAGATCGAGCTCAGTCAGAGAGAGAGAGGAGCAGATCGATCTCAGTCAGAGAGAGAGAGGAGCTGATCGTGCTCAGTTCGAGTGAGAGAGGAGCAGATGGAGCTCAGTCAGAGTGAGAGAGGAGCTGATCGAGCTCATAGTGCGAGAGAGGGGCAGTTCGAGCTCAGTCAGAGAGAGAGGAGCAGATCGAGCTCAGTCAGAGAGATAGAGCAGCAGATAAAGCTCAATCAGAGAGAGAGGATCAGATTGAGCTCATTCACAGTGAGAGACAGGCAGATCTAAGCTCAGTCAGAGAGAGAGAGGAGCAGATCGAGTTCAATCAGAGTGAGAGAGGAGCTGATCGAGCTCACTAAGTGCGAGAGAGTGGCAGATCCAGCTCAGTCAGAGAGAGAGGAGCAGATTGAGCTCAGTCAGAGAGAGAGAGGTGCAGATCGAGCTCAATCAGAGTGAGAGAGGAGCAAACCGAACAGTCAGAGAGAGAGGAGCAGATCGAGCTCAGTCAGAGTGAGAGAGGAGCAGATCAGGCTCAGTCAGAGAGAGAGGAGCAGATCGAGCTCAATCAGAGTGAGAGAGGAGCAAACCGAACAGTCAGAGAGAGAGAGGAGCATATCGAGCTCAGTCAGAGTGAGAGAGGAGCAGATCGAGCTCAGTCAGAGAGAGAGGAGCAGATCGAGCTCATTCAGAGAGAGAGAGAGAGGAGCAGATCGAGCTCTGTCAGAGAGGGAGAGGACCAGATCAAGCTCACTCGCAGTGAGAGAGAGGAGCAGATCGAGCTCAGTCAGAGAGAGGAGCAGATCGAGCTCAGTCAGAGAGAGAGAGAGAGGAGCAGATCGAGCTCAGTCAGAGGAGCAGATGGAGCTCAGTCAGAGAGAGAGAGAGAGGAGCAGATCGAGCTCAGTCAGAGAGAGGAGCAGATGGAGCACATTCAGAGAGAGAGAGGAGCAGATCGATCTCAGTCAGAGAGAGAGAGGAACTGATCGCGCTCAGTTAGAGTGAGTGAGGAGTAGATGGAGCTCAGTCAGAGTGAGAGAAGAGCTGGTCGAGCTCACTAAGTGCGAGAGAGTGGCAGATCGAGCTCAGTCAGAGAGAGAGGAGCAGATTGAGCTCAGTCAGAGAGAGAGGAGCAGATCGAGCTCAATCAGAGAGAGAGAGGAGCAGATCGAGCTCAGTCAGAGAGAGAGAGGAGCTGATAGAGCTCAGTCAGAGTGAGAGAGGAGCAAACCGAGCTCACTAAGTGCGAGAGAAGCAGATTGAGCTCAGTCAGAGAGAGAGAGGTGCAGATCGA
>NW_025214361.1:19719-21792 GCF_004010195.1 Chiloscyllium plagiosum | reverse complement strand
CCCCTCTAAATGGCCTTTAACCCCATCCCCATTCTATTCCCTGAGTAACAGACAGTATGGCCCACACAATGTGTTCTGTTTGTGATATCCTGTTGTACCAGTCTCAGCCACAGCCTACGGTGCCACTCCACCTGTTACACCCTAGTAACGGCTCGTGTTCTCACACCCACTATGTCCCTGAGTAATGGCGTTTGGCCCAAGCTCCATACTGTTGCTCGAGCAATGGCCTGACGTGCAGTCCCAATCTCTGTTCCCTAACATCGGCCTGAAGATCTACAACTCTCTTCTGTTCCCCCAGCACCGAAGGATTCGAGGAAGACAGTAACATTGGGAGGTTATGATCGCAAGATGGAGAGAGAGTGAATGAGATTGGGGAAGGCAAGGACAGTGGAATTGAGTGTGTAAATGGGAAAAGGAGAGAGAAGTCGCAGTGCAGTGTGAGAGTGGGAGGGATATTTGGAGGGAGAGTGACAAAGGGAGCAAGGTGAATTCTGCTGAGAGCCAAGTTGGAGTGAGATACCCAGAGGTGAAAGTAAGGACGGGGGAGTTAAACCCAGCTCCTGAGCTCAGAGCGCGGTGCCCTCCCCTTCCCTGAGGACCAGGACTTGGGGCTGAGTCCGACTCTCTCCAGCTCAGATTCTCCAACACAAAGACACACAACAACATCGTTCACTCTGCTGCTCGGCACGCTTTAATCAATATTTTTATTGTTTACAAATGGAAGTGATGGATACAGTCAGTGGGATGGTTCCTTTTCTCACTGGCCCCTGAGTTGTGAGAAACATTGAAATGTTTCCCTGTAACCCCTCTGTGGGATAAGGATGGACAAACCAGCGCTACCCTCAGTCTGTTACCATCGCGACAGGCTGCTCCATTCCTGAAACACTGAACTGAAATGAGAAAATCCCGGATGGATTGATACATGAGGGAATTTGATGGATGGATGGATTTGGGTGAAGGGACATTTCAGCACATTCTTCAGCTGCTGCCTGAACTTAGTTTGGGTCATGGCATAAATCGCGGTGTTTGTGCAGCAACTGAGGAGCTGCAGCATGAAGCCCAATTCCTGCACAATGGGATGGAGATACACAGACCGATACCCAAAATACCACATCCGGTTCCACAGAGAAAACAGCATTAACATTGACCATAACAGGATGAAATTGGCCGAGATCACAAACAGTAAAATGATGGATTTTTTTCGGTTTCTCATTTCTGTGTCAGACTGAGCGTCCCCATTGGTGTGAGCGCGGAGTCTCCTGCGGGCTCTGCTGGTCACAAAAATGTGTCTGACGGTGAGAACATTGAGCAGCAGAATCAGGAGAAATGGGACACACGGGGTTAGAATGTTGTGGAGGAACTCGATTGTGACCCAAACACTGGAGAATACAACAGCGTCTGTTACATCACAAAACCAGGGGGCGTTCCCCAGCCGATACCAAGCCTTGAGCATAAAATATCAGGAAATGTTCTTTAAACAGCTCAGCACAGTCACTGCTCCCAGAATCACAGCTGCCGTTTTCTCACTGCAATATTTACTTTTCAGCTTCTGGCAACAAATGGCCACAAACCAATCAAAGTTGAAAGTGACGGTGAACCAGACAGAGCAGTCAGTGGCTGCATAAAGCAGGACGGCGTGGATATTACACACGGGGACGGAGTACACCAGGAAATAAAACTGTTCCCGATAAACAATGGGAATGTGTCTCAGGATCAGGTCGAGGATAATGACCAGGAGATCCGCCGCTGCCATGGCCCCCAGGTAACGTCTGACACACGGAGACAATCCACAATCTTTATAAAGCAGGACGTAGATGGTCACTACGTTAACTGTGAGAAAGGAAAACAAACCCATTATCCATCAGCCTCGAGGCAAAGGGACCCGTTTGATTGGGGACCCAGTGAGATGTTCAAATGTGTCACTGTATTCCGGGATTTATTAAAATAATTGGCGCTGGAATAACAAATGGAACGGTCGGAATTACTGACAAAAATGTGACATAAACAACAAGAAACCCTCCCTCCCCAAACACAAAGAGACACATCCATAAGGACAGATGGTTACTAGAACAT
>NW_025214361.1:16598-19583 GCF_004010195.1 Chiloscyllium plagiosum | reverse complement strand
GGAACAGTGTCTCCTTCTCCCTGGAACGGGATCTCTTCCCTCGGGATCTTATCGTTTGTTCAATTCACTGACGTCCGACCGTTCACAAACAATGTCAGGGACAGAACGTTCCGGGGAACTCCATGACCTGTCCAACACCTTTCCCCCCTACCCACCCCACCACCATGATGTCCTGTGCCTGGACACACTTTAACATGAATGGGGTGAGAGACGGAGGGTCCAATCACAGGAATGGGAACTCAAGGCATTGCCAGATCAGCTGAAATGGCTCAATATACCACATTCGCAATCCACCTCATAGAACCAGACCAGACACCATCAACCCAGAGGAGATATCTGTTCACCATGGAATATTGTGCAGAGCAGTCCAGTGTATTGCTCAGTACAATCCAGTAATCAGTCCAGAGTGGAACACTGCGCAGACCACAGCAGTGCATTGATCTATAAAGCCGGATTGATATCTATCCAGCACGGGGAACTGTGCAGACCACATCATTGCAGTATCTATAAACCTCAACCAGAATGACTGACCAGCACAACGACCTGTGCAGTGATCACCCGTGAATTAATTTGCAAACCTGGAGCAGTTACCTTCCCAGCATGTAGGACTGTGTACACCACCCCAGTGTATTAGTCTGTAAACTAGAAGCAGTTACCCTCCCAGCATGTAGGGCTGTGTACCCCACCCCAGTGTATTAGTCTGTAAACTAGAAGCAGTTAATCTCCCAGCATGGAGAGCTGTGTACACCACCCCAGTGCATTGATCTGTAAACCAGGAGCAGTTACCCTCCCAGCATGTAGGACTGTGTACACCACCCCAGTGCATTGATCTATAAACCAGGAGCAGTTACCCTCCCAGCATGTAGGAATGTGTACACCACCCCAGTGCATTCCTCAGTAACACTGCGTTGGATCCCTGCCCAGCGTGGGGAAACTAGCAGCCCATGCTGGGAGTGACAGGTTGTGCAGCTCCCACCCATTTACAGCTCCGTATCTCCATTGTGCCCTGACAAGGGGGTGCTGTGGGTGTGAACATCACTGCCAGAGAGAGATGGCCGGGGAATCAGTTTAAATATCGATGAGCATTTGTTCTGCATCTTTGTAACTGGAATTAGTTTCAATCGAATCTGTGACTCATTGGGAAGATTCTAACAAGAATTTATCTTTGTTTGATTTTCCTTGAGTATGACAGAGGGATCGTCCACATGAGGCTGAGCTAGTTTCCTGGTGCTATTTATCGAACTCACCTAATTAACCACCCACCCCACCCCATGGTGTCCCTCTCATTCAATACCAGCCTGATTCTCCCACCCATCATGACTGGAGGTACTCACCATCGCCTGGGTGCCCCTGGTCCACGGAGGTCCTGGTGGATGGGCTAGTACAGAGGGAGACCATTCTCTTCCCAGAGGGGGCCACACCACCAGACCCACCGAGCATGGTCTGAGCTCCTCACCCAGCTCAGTGCAGTATCTGTGGTCTGAAGAAATACCCAGCAATAGAGGACAAGAATCAATAACCTTCCCCGCTCTGTCAGGATAAGGGTCACTGTATTCTCTCTGCTCCCTCACACTCACTGTATATCTGTTATAGCACCGACCCTCAAACAAGGCCCATGCTCCACCACTCTCACTGCTGCATGCAGCACCTTCCCCCTTTCCATCTCTGACTCTGTCTCTCTCTCTCTCTCGCTCTCTCCACTTTACCCCCCCCCCCCGCCCCCCACATTAATAACACTGCATGGATACAACAATGTGGACTGACTCCCTCCGGACACCTCACCTTGAGCCCCTCCTCACCTATACCAGCACTAACAGCAGGGCCACCCACTCCCACCCTCACTTTCTCCCTCCCTTTCTCCCATTCCAGGAGAAACAGCCTGGAATAGGACAGGAAGGACCTATCCGGGTGGTGGAGTGCCCGATATCCATTCCCTCACCCCCTCTGCCTGACATGTGGGGAGGACCGTGGTAGGAGCCGGGGAGGATGGGGACGCCTCATGTGGAGATTCTGAAACATCCACGTCCCACCCACCGAGTAAGGAGCAATGATCAGTGAAGGGCAATTCTCACTTTAAACCCACTGGCAGCTCCGTTTCCCCCCGGCACAACTTAGAAGCCGTGGCCCTGATGCCATCTCCCTTTTGTGTTGAGCTGGTTCAAATGGAATCCCCACGGTCTCGGTGGGCAGGAGGGTGGGCTCACAACACATCGTCTCCTCCCCCCTCCCCCAGGAAGGGAGCACGGAGACTCCCTCCTACACCTCCCCCTGTAAACAGCTCAGATACTGAAACTAATCTGTGATAGTTACTGTTATCCCCACCTGTCCTGATATCTTCAACAATCTGTACTCATATACACCCAGGACTCTCTGCTCCTGCACCCCCTTTATCATGGCACAGCCTATTTTAAACTGACTTTCATTGTCTTTCCTACCAAAGTGTATCACCTCACACAGCTCTGCATTGATCCCCATCTGCCATAAACCTGAACACAACATCAATGTGTGATTGTCCTGTTAGAGTTCCACGCTCTCCTCCATAGACTTCAGAGTTCTTCCAGGTTTGGTGCCATCGACAAACATTGAGATTGTTATAGCGTCACAGTCCCCAAGAAACAACTGAAATTCTGTTGTGGTTCTGTTCGCTGAGCTGGAAGTTTTTGTTGCAAACGTTTCGTCCCCTGGCTAGGTGACATCATCAGTGCTTGGGAGCCTCCTGCGAAGCGCTTCTTTGATGTTTCCTCCGGTGTTTATCGTGGTCTGTCCCTGCCACTGCCGGTTGTCAGTTTCAGCTGTCCGCTGTAGTGGTTGGTATATTGAGTCCAGGTCGATATGTTTGTTGATGGAGTTTGTGGATGAATGCCATGCCTCTAGGAATTCCCTGGCTGTTCTCTGTCTGGCTTGCCCTATGATAGTAGTGTTGTCCCAGTCGAATTCATGTTGCTTGTTGTCTGCGTGTGTGGCTACTAAGGATAGCTGGTCGTG
>NW_025214361.1:4321-16248 GCF_004010195.1 Chiloscyllium plagiosum | reverse complement strand
TCCGTTCGGTGTTCTCTGTACTATCACGTCTAGGAATGGGAGTTGGCTATCCTTTGTTTCTTCTCTCGTGAATCGGATTCCTGTGTGTGTGGCGTTGATGATCCGGTGGGTTTTTTCTATTTCCGTGTTTTTAATGATTACAAACATGTCATCGACATATCTGACCCAGAGTTTGGGTTGAATTTGTGGTAGGACTGTTTGTTCTAACCTTTGCATAACTGCCTCTGCTATGAGTCCCGAGATTGGTGATCCCATGGGTGTTCCGTTGATTTGTTCGTATATCTGGTTGTTGAATGTGAAGTGTGTTGTGAGGCACAAGTCTAGTAGTTTAAGTATGCCGTCTTTGTTGATAGGTTCAGCGTCCTGTTTTCTGTTCTGTATGTCCAGTAGGTTGGCTATTGTTTCTCTGGCTAGGGTTTTGTCAATTGAAGTGAACAGTGCAGTCACGTCGAATGATATCATGGTTTCTTCTTTGTCTATGTGTATATTTCTGATGATGTCCAAGAATTCCAGTGTTGATTGTATAGAGTGTTTGGATACGCTGACCGGGTGTTTCAGTTTCTGTTGTCGTTCTTTGGCCAGTTTGTATGATGTTGTCCCTGGCAGTGATACTATGGGTCTGAGTGGGATGTCTGGTTTGTGTACTTCAGGTAGTCCATAGAATCTGGCGGTGTTGTTGCTTTCCGGTTTCATACTTTGTAGGTCAGCTCTGGCTATCTGTCCGTTTTTTTGTAGATTCCTTAGTGTGTTATTTATCCTATTGGTGAGTTGTGTTGTGGGGTCAATTTCCTTCATTTGGTAGGTCTTGATATCTGCAAGTAGTTGTTGTGCTTTTTGGATGTAATCAGATTTATCTAGGATGACCGTCATTCTGCCTTTATCTGCTCAGAGCAGAGGCAGTTATACAAAGGTTAGGTATTCGCCAAAAATGGATACCCGCGCAACTTCATCAACAGATGCCTAAGAGAAAGACCACAGAACGAGGACATACCACAACCAAAAGGACTAGCCACATTACCATACATCAGGAGCATCTCGGAACTGACAGCCAGACTACTGCCACCCCTAGGACTCATAACGGCACACAAACCAACAGCCACGCTCAGACAACAACTCACCAGAACGAAGGACCCGATACCCAAAATGAGAAAAACTAATGAAGTGTACAAAATACCATGCAAGGACTGCACTAAACACTGTATAGGACAAACAGGAAGACAGCTAACAATCCGCATACATGAACATCAACTAGCCACGAAACGACACGACCAGCTATCCTTAGTAGCCACACACGCAGACAACAAGCAACATGAATTCGACTCGGATAACACTACTATCATAGGGCAAGCCAGACAGAGAACAGTCAGGGAATTCCTAGAGGCATGGCATTTATCCACAAACTCCATCAACAAACACATCGACTTGGACTCAATAGACCAACCACTACAGCAGACAGCTGAAACTGACAACCGGCAGTGGCAGGGACAGACCACTATAAACACCGGAGGAAACATCAAAGAAGCGCTTCGCAGGAGGCTCCCAAGCACTGATGATGTCGCCGAGCCAGGGGACGAATCGTTTGCAACAAAAACTTCCAGCTCGGCGAACAGAACCACAACAACGAGCATCCGAGCTACAAATCTTCGCACAAACTTTGAACTGAAATTCTGCCCCACACACACGAGTGTGAGCAAGTGAAATACTGATATATTCCTATGGACAAAGTCGAATAATGACATGCTGTCAATGGAGCAACAAAAGTCCTGACACAGACGAGACGGAGCAAATGAAATTTTTACAAACCACAGAGCAAAAGAAATCCGGATAGGTCCCACTTATCGATATTCATCAGGGTATAATGTGATGAAGTTGAAAGTGTGTACTGTACCTTCAAGAGAGAGGGAATGCTGGTCTGAACTGAGAGCTTACAAGTCCCTGTGGTATGAGAGGATGGCAGACCCAGACACAGTATATTGCTATAGAGCTGGAGTCGGGTAATAAGAAGTGAAGAGAAAGAGGGTTCCAGAGTTGTGAATAGTTGATGTAAAATGTTCACTTTCAGAGTGAAAAAATAAATTGATGTTTTTATTTAAACAGTGGAATTTGGCAGATCTGTCACTCATATTTTAACAGTTTACGAGGCGAATTGAGCATTTCTTTATGTTTCATTTAAGTTATTAGATGAGCTTCACGCCGTGCCCTAACCATTCCCGTGTGTGTATCTGTGTATCTCTGTGTGGGGCCGGTCTGGCAGTCTCTGTGGTGCTTAAAGCGATGCAACGCCACCCTCTGCTGGCCCCCACACGCCACTGCACAGGCATTGGCAGAGGGTGAAAACCAACAGGGATTCATTCAGAGAGGGGGAGGGAGAGGGCAGCTGCTCACAGCACCATCCAAACTGATGTCTTATCCATGTGCTGATCTAAATGTCCCTTAAACGTTGTAACTGCCCCTGCTTTCACCACTTGCTCTGGAATTTCATTCCACACACAAGCCAGTTTCTGTCGAACCTCTCATGACTTTCGTAAATCTTTTTTCCTCGCACCTTAAAAATGCCTCAGTTTTGAATCCTCAACTGGGCGGCAAGGTGGTACAGTGGTTAGCACTGCTGCCTCGCAGCGCCAGAGACCCGGGTTCAATTCCCGCCTCAGGCGACTGACTGTGTGGAGTTTGCACGTTCTCCCCGTGTCTGCGTGGGTTTCCTCCGGGTGCTCCGGTTTCCTCCCACCATCCAAAGATGTGCAGGGTCAGGTGAATTGGCCATACTAAACTGCCTGTAGTGTTAGGTAAGGGGTAAATGTAGGGGTATGGGTGGGTTTCGCTTCGGCGGGTCGGTGTGGACTTGTTGGGCCGAAGGGCCTGTTTCCACACTGTAATCTAATCTAAACTCTAGAGAAAAGACATCAGCCCTTCAGGTTCTCTGTAACCCTCATTATTTTATAAACCTCTGTAAAGTTACTGCTTAATCTCATATTCTTCAGTGAAAAAAGTCCCAGCCAATCCAGCCTCTCCTTATAGCTCACTTCCTCCTTTCCCAGCAACATCCAGGTTAATCTCTTCTCATTCCTCTCCAGCTTAATAATATCAACATCAGTAATATCAAAGTGAATAGTCAAGGTATTTTCTAAGGGTACGGGGAGTCCAAAACTAGAGGACATAGGCTTAAGGTGAGAGGGGAAACATTTAAAAGTGACCTAAGGGGCAGTTTTTTCACCCGGGGGTGGTGTGCCTATGGAATGAGCGGGCAGGATGACCAGACTGGACACAGTATTCCAGAAGAGGTCTCACCAATGTCCTGTACAACCACAACATGACGTCACAATTCCGATACTCAAAGGTCTGTCCTATGAAGACAAGTGTGTTAAACACCTTCTTAACCACACTATCTATATGAGATGCAAATTTTAAAGAATTATACCTGACGGCCTAGGTTTCTGTGCTACAGCACTGCCAAAGGCTCTACTTTTAATTGTATAGGTCCTGCTGTTGTTTGATTTACCAAACCCAATACCTCGCATTAATCCAAACTAAACTCCATCAGCCACCCCTCAGCTCAGTGAGTGATATTACGGTCACCTTACCCTCCCCCTTCAATTTTAAAACGCCCACCCATCTCCAGGATGCCTACACACTCCGGCTTTGATTTTCACAAAGACCCTGAGCTTGGTATGCCTTGTATGGTTAGTGGGAGGAGGGACAGATTGCAGACACAGTCAGTGGGGAGGAGAGGCTGGGCAGTAATCAGCGGGCTGGTATCATTTCATGGTTTTAGGAAAAGAGGAGTCGCACGTGAGAGTTGCGTAAGAGTGATCGGTGCTTTGGGGACAGAAATTCAGCTCTTCCTTCGTCTCTGGTGTTCAGTAATAAATATCTATTTGAGACCCTTCATTGGGCAGAGTGTGTCTGCAGGATTTCTTTCCTTAATATTGCAGACTACAGATAATAGCAATTAAAGATGTTTATAGTTAATTTCGATGGCACAGCACGTACACTCAATATCCTACAGTTGAGACAAATATCTTGCATTTGTTTAATAATATAAAGTGTTGTTTGTAATTCAGTAATGGTAACCTGATTATAATAAATCCACACCAAGCTAAAAGTGGGCACTTAATTATGACCCAAAATCTGGGTATGGTAGTGTGGTGGGTAGTGTCCCTGTCTCTGAGCCAGAGCTCTGGATTTGATTCCAATTCCTGAACTTGTGTGGCAGTGTTCCTAGCTCTGGGCTAGAAGGTCTGGATTCAAGTCCTGCCTGTTGCAGAGGTATGTCCCAGCATATCAGGACAGTCTGATGAACAAAAACACAGGAGATAC
Source organism: Chiloscyllium plagiosum (assembly GCF_004010195.1). NCBI lineage: Eukaryota > Metazoa > Chordata > Chondrichthyes > Orectolobiformes > Hemiscylliidae > Chiloscyllium > Chiloscyllium plagiosum. Next base: position 11,931 of record NW_025214361.1, on the reverse strand, counting down.
TGTTACAGCTTTATGGGTATTGTTGAGTGATGCTAGTGTCCCTACCTCCGGGCACAAAGATCCAGCCGTAAAGTCCAAAGAAGTGTCTCAGGATACATCTGAACAAACTAATTGAGATGGATTTAGAATTGTGACTTGATGGAGAAGGAAGAGGTGTCAGTATTGCATTTCAGAATTTATTCCCGGGATGATTTAAAGCACAGCCATTCGTGTTGATTGGGGTCACATTTTGCAGCAGTAAAGGTTTATGGATAGGGTGAGTAGTCCGGGGGATTTCCCCAGGTTAGGGGCGTCCAAAACTAGAGGGCATCGGTGGAAAGTGAGAGAGGAAAGGTTTTGATGAGGCCTAAAGGGCACCATTTCACACAGAGGGTGGTGTGTGTATGGAATGAGCTGCCAGAGGAAGTGGTGGAGGCTGGTACAATTACATCATCTGGGTACTGAGAGACCTGGCGAGCTTTTCCAGCAATTTCTGTATTTCTTTTAAAAATGCATTCAGTTTAACACCGTTATTCTGAATAAATTTAACATTTTTATTTTTTAATGACGCAGGGACATATAAACATATCTTCAAATTAACCGAGACAATTTTCTGCTGAGGGTATGGCTCTGTGTATGACAGCAGCAATAATGCACCTACATGGAACAGGGAATATGATGGAGACATTGTTTGGACAATGTACAAGGAGACCTCACATGGTCCAGTTTGGGAGAGGATGACATTACTGTGTGATTCAACTCAGAGAGGGAGAAAATGTAATCTGCCTGAGAAGGAATTGCCTATTGCACTCTCTCTCCTTCATTCTTCCGCATCACAGCAGTGTGTGCGAGCTAAAACACAACCTCTACAGTCATCGTTACCATTCTTATTTTTATGGAATCCCTGCAGTGTTGAAACATGCCCTTCGACCCAACAATTCCATACCAACCTTCCCAATCCATTTCTCTATATTTATCCCTGACTATTGCACATAACCTAGAAATCCCTGAACACTACGGACAATTTAGCATGACCAATGCACCGAACCTACACAGTTTGTGGTAGGAAACTGGATCACCCATTAGAAGCTCACACAGACAAGGGGAGAATGTGTAAACTCCACACAGACAGTCACCCAAGGTTGGAATCGACCCCAAGTCCCTGGTGCTGTGAGGCAGCAGTGCTTACCACCGTGCTACCCTTTGGATGATACCTGACCAGAATTCACTGGAAACTACTCACTGCCTAAAGCAAAGGGAATTCAGCCAAATCCAAACTCTCCCCGGATGAAATCCCATTGCGAGCAGCTTGTGTGAGTACAATATCTTCAGAAGCAGAATAACGTTTTGGACAATCTCATAATTTTTCCTTTGTCATGAGTTCCAATAATATTTGGACGAAGTTCTTTCAAGTTAAAATTGCAGAGATTTTGTGTGTGTGTGTCAGCATTTTTAGAAAGGGAAATATTGATGATATAATTGCAATACCCAAACAGTTTGCCATTCGTCTTTCTAACATTGTTTGAGTAACTTTGCTCTGGTTCATAAATGTGTTGTTTTAACAGATTAAAGAAACTAGCCTGACTTGTTCCTAAAACTGACCCTGACCCAATCTGAGACCGATATCATCGGCCATAACACCGACCTGGTTATATTTAACATCTGTTGTGAGCAGTGGAGGAATGGGACTAGAAAAGGAAACAGTGACCCAAAAAGCCGGGGAACTATAGGCTGGTGAGCCTGATGTCAGTGATGGGTAAGTTGTTGGAGGGGATTCTGAGGAATACCAGTTGCATACATTTGGGAAGGCAAGGGCTGATCGGAGTAGACAACTTGGATTTCTGCATGAGAAATCATGTCTCATTAAAGTTACCGCATTGACCAACAGATGTGATCAAAGCTCCGCTGTCCTGACACATTCAGTTATAAATGGTGATGGACGATTAAACAAATGACTGGAGGAAAGGGCCCCACAAATATCGCCATCCTAAATAATCGAACAGCCCTGCACATCAGTGTGAAAGACCAGGATGTCATATCTGCACCATCCTCAGTCAGAACTGTGGAACTGATGATCCATCTCACCCTCGCCATGATGCCCACAGAATCAGTTTTGCCCGTCTTCAACCAATTTGATTCGCTGACGTGACATGAAGAAACAGCTGAACACCGTAGATACGACATGGGCAATGGGCCCTGACCCCATTCCTGCAATAGGACTGAAGACTTGTGCTGCACAACAAGCCGTGGCACCAACTCTGACATCTCTCTGGCAATGTGGAAAATTATTCAACTATATCCAATCCCCTAAGAGAAGAGTAACTACAATTTGACCATTCACCACCCCTTCAGTTCGATCACGACAGTCAAATTGGCGGGAGTTATTTTTGATGGAGCTGTCAAGCAGCACAGAAATAATCTGTTCAGTATGGTTTCCGATAGGTCCCCATGTGGAGATGGTGCTGTTCTGGAAATGTCACTTTGCAATGATCCTTTGCAATGTTACAGCTACCCACTTGGAGGTCTATGTACACTGGTCAGCGTGCCAATTCCATTCATAGGTCCCCATGTGGAAATGGTGCTGTTCTGGAAATGTCACTTTGCAATGATCCTTTGCAATGTTACAGCTACCACTTGGAGGTCTATGTACACTGGTCAGCGTGCCAATTCCATTCCCAGTATTGCCTTGTGGGTTCAGATCTCACTGCGCTGCAGGGACCTTGGAGGGCTGCGCAGAAGGAAACAACAAAAAGGTGCATGCGTCCCTTTGTACATCAACATGTTCCAAACAATCCCTTTTCAAACGATATGCTTCCAGTCTATCGTTCCCAACGAAGGGCACACCGTCACCTCTACACACCTTGCTCTCCATCTGCAAAATATTTGCCCATTCACTCTACTTGTCTTAGTCACCTTGAAGCTTTTTCCAACCTCTTCACCCACTCACAATCCAACATCCTTTAGTTCTGTCAGCAGGTTAGGTATATTGTATTTGATTCCAGCAACCAAATGTTTAATGGCTATTGTGAACAGCTGGGGCCTGAGCACCGATTACTATGATGCCTGAGCAACCTTCCACTGTTAATTCTTAAAAAGAAAATCGTGAATCTGGGTGTGACTGGCTGGGCCAGCATTTATTGCCTTTCCCTGGTTGCCTTTTGAGAGGTTGGTGGTGAGCTGCATTGTTGAACCGCTGCAGTCCATTGTGGATTCAGTGATGGCAATACCATTGAACGCCAAGAAGCAGTGGTTAGATTGTATTTTAGTGGAGATGGTCACGGTCTGGCATTTGTGTGGCCTGAATATTACTTGCCACTTGTCAGCCTGAATTCTGTCCAGATCTTGTCGCATTTAGACATGAATTGCTTCAGTATCTGAGGAGCCACAAATGTTGCTGAGCATTGTGCAATCATTGGCGAACATCCCACTTCTGACCCTAAAATGGAGGGAAGGTAATTGGTGAAGCAGCCTCAAAGATGTTTGGGCCTAGACCATTGCCCGAGGGACTCCTACAGACTTGTCCTGGAACTGTGTTGACTGACCTTTATCAACCATGTCCATCTTCCTAAGTGTCAGGTATGGTTCTAACCAGCGGGGAGTTTGCCCCGGATACCCATTGATTCCAGTTTTGTTAAGGCCCCTTGATACCACACTTGGTCGAAGGCAGCCTTATTTTAAAGGGCTGTCACTCTCACCCCACCTCTGGAATTCAGCTCTTTTGTCCATGTTTGAACCACGGTAATGAGGTCAGGAGCTGAGTGGCCCTGGTGGAGCCCAAACTGAGCGTCATTGACCAGGTTATTGCTGAGCAAGTGCTGCTTGAAAGCACTGACACCTTCCACCACTTTACTGATGGGTTTGGTAATTGGCCGTATTGGATTTGTTCTGCTTTTTATGTATCGGAGATACTTGGGTAATTTTCCACATAATCGGGGCAATGTCATTGTTGTCACGATATTGGAACAGCTTAGTTAGGGCAGTGATAAGGTCTGGAGCACAAGTTGTCAGTACTATTGCCAGAATGTTGTCAGGGTATGTACCCTTTGGAGTATCCAGTGTCTCCAACTGAATCTGGTTATCACGTGGACTGAATCAAATTGGCTGATGACTGGTAGCTGAATTGCTGAGGACAACTGGAGGAGGCCGAGATGGATCATCCACTCAGCACTTCTGACTGAAGATTGTTGCGAATGCATTAGCCTTAACTTATGCACTGAAGTGCTGGGCTCTTCCATCATTAAGGATGGGGATATTTGTGGAATCATCTCCTCCAATGACTTGTCTAATTGTCCATAACTATTCTAAACTCGAAGTGGAAGGACAGCAGAGATCTGAATCGTTGCTTGTGGGATCACTAAGCTCTGTCTATCACTTACTGCTTATGCTGTTTGGCGCACAGGTAGTCATGTTTGGTGGCTTCACCAGGCTGACACCTCATTTTCAGGTATGCGTGGTGCTGCTCCTGCCATCCCGCACACTCCATTGATCCAAGGTTGATCCTCTGGCTTGATGGTAATTGTTGTGAGGGGGATATGCCAGGTCATGTGGTCGTGCTGGAGTACAATTCTGCTGCTATTGCTGACCCACAGCAACTTTTGGAAACCCAGACTTGAGCTGCGAGATCTGCTTGAAGTCTGTCCCATTTAGCACGTGATCGTACCACCCAAAATGATGGAGGTTATTCTCAATGAGAAGGTGGGACTTTGTTTCCACAATGGCTACGCGTGGTCACTCTTACCGATACTGTCATGGGCAGATACCTCTGCAACTGACAGATTAGTAAGTATATGGTCAAGTATGTATTTTCCTCATGTTGGTTCCTTCACCACCTGCCGTAGACCCAGTTGAGCAGTTATATCGTTTAGGACCCGACCAACTCAATCAGTAATGCTGCTGCCGAGCTACTCTTGGTGGTGGACATTCAAATCCCCCACCCAGAGTACATTTTGCGCCCTTGCCACCCTCACTGCTTCCTCCAAGGAGGAGTACTGATTCATCAGTTGAGAGAGGCTCGTACATGGTAATCAGCAGGAGGTTTCCTTTCCCATGTGTCAACTAACGCCATGAGACTTCATGGGATATAGAGTCACTGTTGAGGACTCCCAGAGCAATTCCCTTCTAACTGTATCCCACTGTGCCGCCACTTCTGCTGTGTCTGTCCTGCTGATGAGACAGGAGATATCTGGGGAAGTCGATGCGGTGTCTGGGACATGGTCATACTCACAGAATCGTACCTTTTATATAATGTCAGGCTGTTTCTTGACGAGTTTGTTTATTTATATTCACTGTTTCCTGCCAGCTGTCCAATTCTAGAAACATGGCCATATTTTCACCCCAATCCACTAAGATTTAGTTTTTTGTAAATTGGGCTTGGAGCTTTACGAATGTTTTTTTTTCTAAAAATGCAAATGTTTTACATCCATTGCTTCTGTTTCATTTGTCTCCCAGTCTGCTTCTTAAACATAATTTCCATTTCATAAATCTATATTAGTGTTGTATATGACCATTACTTTCACTCCCAACAATTTCTTCAAAACCATGTATTTACTACGTTCTATGTTCCATGTACTATATAATTTTCCACACCAGACTTCGTTTTCCTAGTATTGATAGAAAGTTCTGTGAAGACAGAGCTGAGGTAGTGGCTTCATAGTTCTGCCATTTCCCTGTTCCCCATTCTCCATTCTCTGGATTCAGATTGTAAGGAAGCTGCAATTGTTTTCTCACACTTCTCAATTGGCATAATTTCACAACTATTACAGTTCACTCTTATAATTCTTGTGAATATACTCTTCAGAAATCCATCAATTCCTGCCTTACGCTGTTCAATGACTGTCCTTGCACAGCCATACACTCACAGGAGTATATATTCTGTACTGTCAGAAATACGATCTAAAGTAGTCCCACTTTCCTACACCAGGCCCATAGCCTGGAATATTATGACACTTCCAATTGCTCGTCCAAGCACTTTTTAATGGCAGTGAGGATAACTCTCGTGATAACTCTCCTCTCAGGAATTAAATTCCGGACCTCAACACCTTCTGGGTGAAAGAAAACTATCTTTAAATCCTCACTAAATCTCAAACCCTTCACTTTTAAAGTGGGCTCCCTTGTTCTTGGCCGTCTGACTAAAAGGAACAGCTGCTGTCTATCCACCCTCTCCATGCCCCTCATCATCCTGTCCTTCTGAATCACATCCCCCTCAGCCTCCTCTGCTCCAAACTAAACAACCCGAGCATACCCAGCCTCTCTCTATAGCTGTTATGTTCCATCCCAGGGAACATCCTGGTGAATCTCCTCAGCACACCCTCCAGTACCATCACGTCCTTACTGTAATGTGGCTCCCAGAATTACACACAGCACTCCGTATTGGCCTCACCAAAGCCGTGTACAACTCTTATAATCTACGCCCCGATTAATAATTGCTGCACCCAAGGTCCACTTCTTAACTAAACTATTACCCTGTCCAGTCACATTCAGGGATGCGTGGAGAAGCACCCTCTGAGCTTCCTAGCGTGCTGCCATTCATTGAGTCCTCCCCGTCTGGTTCCTTCTTCCAAAGTTTATCACATCATATTTATTAGGTTTACGTTCTATCTGTCATTGATCTGCCCATCTGACCAATCTATGTGTATCTTTCTGTAACATAAGACCTTTCTCTTCACTACCAACCAACCAGGCAAACAGAAACTTACTTATCACAATCCCCTCCCCTTCACCCACTCCCCTCCATTCACATCTGCACCATTTATGAATACCACAAACAATAAGGGACACAACACCAATCCCTGTGGTACACCAGGGACACTGGTCACCAGTCACACAAACAGCCTTCTCCAACCACCCTCTGACTTCTGCCACTGAGACAATTTTACTTGTAATTTGTCAAGTTATCCTTGATTCCATGGGATTTTACTTTATTTTTCAGTTTCCCATGTGGAGCGTTGTCAAAGGCCTTGCTGCAAACCTAATTAAGCGACCTCCTCAAACTAATTCACATTCGGTAGGTGTGACGTCCCTCTGATAAAGTTATGATGATTATCCTGCTCACTCTCTCAGCGGAGCAGGTAAGGGCTGTTTGGCAGTGGCTGCTTGAAGGCTCGGTGACGTTTCTTTAACAGTTTAAATTTGCAAGTTTATTATTTTAAAAAAAGCGCGGACCAGACCCGGAAGCTGGTGTAGCGCAAGCTTACCTGGGTAAGTTTTTTGCTTGTTCTATTGTTTAGACCTAGTTTTTTTTTTAAAGGTTACTTTTAGAGGGATGGCAGTGAAGGCAGTGCAATGTTCCTCTTGCAACATGTTTGAGGTGAGGGATGCCATGGTCGTCCCTGCTGATTTCACTTGCAGGAAGTGTACCCATCTCCAGCTCCTCCAAGACAGTGTTATGGAACTGGAGCTGGAGTTGGATGAACTTAGGATCATTCGGGAGGCAGAGGGGGTCATAGATCGGAGCTTTAGGGAAGTAGTAACTCCAAATATTGCAGACAGATGGGTGACAGTGAGGGGGACTGGGAGGAAGCAGCCAGTGCAGGGACGCACTGCAGCCGCTCCCCTCAAGAACAAGTAAACCGTTTTGGATACTTGTGGGGGGGACGACTTACCAGGGGTAAGCAATGGGGTTCAGGCCTCTG
>NW_025214361.1:1799-3235 GCF_004010195.1 Chiloscyllium plagiosum | reverse complement strand
TTAGGCTTCAAGGCAAGGGTGCAATTGATATGTGGAGCTTGTTCAAGGAGCAACTATTGAGTGTCCTTGATAGGTATGTACCTGTCAGGCAGGGAGGAAAGGATCGTGTGAGGGAGCCGTGGTTTAATAAGGGATTGGAATCCCTTGTTAAATGGAAGAGGGCGGCCTATGTAAAGATGAAGCGTGAAGGTTCAATTGGGGCGATTGAGAGTTAAAAGGTAGCCAGGAAGGGTCTGAAGAGAGAGCTAAGAGCAGCCAGGAGGGGACATGAAAAGTCCTCAGTTGGTAGGATTAGGGAAAACCCAAAGGCTTTCTATAGGTATGTCAGGAATAAAAGAATGACTAGGGTAGGAATAGGTCCAGTCAAGGAGAGTGGTGGAAGTGGTGTGTGGAGGCTGAAGAGATTGGGGATACACTGAATGAATACTTTTCGTCAGTATTCACTCAGGAACAGGACATTGTTGCCGATGTGAATACTGAGTCACAATTAATTAGAATGGATGGATTTGAGGTATGTAGGGAAGAGCTGTTCGAAATTCTGGAAAGGGTGAAAATAGATAAGTCCCCTCGACCTAATGGCATTTATCCTAGGATTCTCTGGGAAGCAAGGGAGGAGATTGCAGAGCCATTAGCCTTGATTTCTATGTCCTCGTTGTCCACAGGAGTAGTGCCAGAAGACTGGAGGATGGCAAATGTGGTCCCCTTGTTCAAGGGGGGGAGTAGGGATAACCTTAGTAATTATAGGCCAGTGAGTCTCATTTCTGTTGTGGGCAAAATCTTAGAGAGAATTGTAAGGGATAGGATTTATGAACATCTGGATAGGAATAATGTGATCAAGCATAGTCAGCATGGTTTTGTGAAGGGCAGGCCGTGCCTCACAAACCTTATTGAATTCTTCGAGAAGGTGACTAAGGAGGTGGACGAGGGTAAAGCGGTAGATGTGGTGTATATGGATTTTAGTAAGGCGTTTGCTAAGGTTCCCCATGGTAGGCTACTGAAAAAATACGGAGGTATGGCATTGAGGGTGAGATGGAGGTTTGGACTAGGAATTGGCCGGCTGGGAGAAGACAGAGGGTAGTAGTTGATGGTAAAGGTTCATCTTGGAGTGCAGTTACTAGCGGTGTTCCGCAAGGATCTGTTTTGGGACCATTGCTGTTCGTCATTTTTATAAATGACCTGGAGGAGGGGCTAGAAGGTTGGGTGAGCACGTTTGCGGATGATACAAAAGTCGGTGGAGTTGTTGACAGTGAGGAAGGATGTGTCAGGTTACAGCGGGATATAGATAAGCTGCAGAACTGGGCAGAAAGGTGGCAAATGGAGTTCAATGTAGCTAAGTGTGAGGTGATTCACTTTGATAAGAGTAACAAAAAGATGGGGTACTGGACTAATGGTCGGATACTTGGTAGTGTGGATGAGCAGAAGGATCTTGGTGTCCA
>NW_025214361.1:0-1225 GCF_004010195.1 Chiloscyllium plagiosum | reverse complement strand
TCGTGTCGTGTGACCTTTGACTTTTACCACCCCAGTCCTTCACTTCAAAATCGCAGTAAACAGCTTAGTTGCGTAAACGGGAAGTGATGCACGATTTCTTGATAGCTGTTCTCTTGGGAAATCGTTTAATTGTGGCTCCTTCTACTGCTACTAACTTGGGGTACTGGGCTAACGGTCGGATACTTGGTAGTGTGGATGAGCAGAGGGATCTTGGTGTTCATGTACACAGATTTTGAAAGTTGCCACCCAGGTAAATAGTGTGGTGAAGAAGGCATATGGCGTACTGGCTTTTATTGGTAGAGGGATTGAGTTCCGGAGTACTGAGGTCATGTTGCAGTTGTATAAGACTCTGGTGCGGCCGCATCTGGAGTATTGTTTGCAGTTTTGGTCGCCATACTATAGGAAGGATGTGGGGGCACTGGAACGGGTGCAGAGGAGGTTTACCGGGATGTTGCCTGGTATGGTAGGAAGATCGTATGAGGAAAGGTTGAGGCACTTGGGGTTGTTTTCATTGGAGAAAAGAAGGTTTAGGGGTGACTTGATGATTAGGGGTTTAGATAGGGTTGACCATGAGAGCCTTTTTCCACGTATGGAGTCAGCTATTATGAGGGGGCATAGCTTTAAATTAAGGGGTGGTAGTTATAGGACAGATGTTAGGGGTAGATTCTTTACTCAGCGAGTCGTGATTTCATGGAATGCCCTGCCAGTAGCAATGGTGGACTCTCCCTCTTTATGGGCATTTAAACGGGCATTTGATAGGCATATGGAGGATAGTGGGCTAGTGTAGGTTAGGTGGGCTTGGATCGGTGCAACATCGAGGGCCAAAGGGCCTGTACTGTGCTGTATTCTTCTATGTTCTATGTTCTATGTACACTGTAAATGCAGTATTCACAGTTGGGTCCACAGACTCTCGGGGCTCCCTGAATGAAACCAGTCGCTGACATTACAATCCTGAGAACCCAATCCACAGAGCCTCCACTGACTTTCTCGATGACAGCAGCAAGTCAATTCCCCACACCTAAAGTGCATCCATTCAGTGTTGAAAATGCCTCAGTCTCCTCAGTTTTGCTTCCTGGCTGAGAAAGCTCTTACATCTCCACACAGTGGCACAGTAACAGTTCCTCTCTCCAAAGAAGCAGTTGACAATGGAACATTATGTTTCTCTATATCTCAGCGACTAAAAGTATTGCTGATGGAGTTGATCACCACACTAAGAGATGAGAGA